>NC_069395.1:44600000-44792500 GCF_027475565.1 Acinonyx jubatus
GCTGTTAAAACCAACATGTTGTGTTTATAATTTGCCATTTAATTTCTTGCTTAATTATTTAAAAAATTAAAACTTCAATATTTTGGAAGTGATGCAAAATTTCAACTTATGTTTTAAAAGTGTTCTGAGAATTTTATCCAATACAGACAGATTATAGGTTTCTATGGGAGTAAAATGCTTTAAATTATTTAATGGATCTGATTATTCAGAATTAGTCCTTCCCTTCCAAAGAAATGTTTTAGTTGTAAATGAAGACAGATTCTAGTTGAGGTTGTGTGATGTAAAATGCTAGAAAAAAGCAGAAGGGATATACTCTCAGTGCACAAAACAATAGTAGCAATAAAGCCTGTGAAGTTACTTTGGTCAATTTTACTACATACATCTTTAAAATATTGTTTTAAGTTTATTTATTTATTTTGAAAGAGAGAGAGAGAGAGAGACAGCATGAGTGGGGTAGGGGCAGAGAGAGAGGGGGAGACAGAATCCCAAGCAGGCTCCACACTGTCAGCACAGAGCCTAATGTGGGGCTCAAACTCATGAACCATGAGGTCATGACCAGAGCCAAAATCAAGGGTCAGACACTTAACCAACTGAGCCACCCAGGAGCCCCAGTAAAAAAAAAAAAAAAAAAAAAAATTTAAAGGATGAGCCTATAGGGATAAAACAAGATGATATAAACAGAGAAGAATAGTATATTTGTTAAAGTATCACTGAGGTAAAGAGCTTTTAGATTAATGAAGAGAAACTCAAACCATAAGCTTACAGTAGACCACCATCTAGAATCTGGAACTGGCACAAAGGCTTTAAATCCTGGTCCCATTACTTAACACCTATTTGATTCCCCTAAGGCTCAGTTTTATGTTTGAAAAACAGCTGTAATAAGGGTCCTTGCCTCCCAGGATCGTTGTGAAAATTAAATGATAATACATGCAAATTTCCTAACATGGCAGGAGGCACATAGACATGCCCCTCAACAGCGACTAAAAGAGAATGACCAGTGTCCTTCTCACGATTAAATCTTGGTAGCAGGTGTGGCAAAAGATTCTCTTTCTGGCTCTTAACAAAGTTGTAAAAGCCAACATATAAGGAAAGGCTCTCTGTCGTCGTGCTAGTCATACTTCAAGTGGCTCAAATGCCCCAGAGGGAAGCTTATACTCTAGATGTTCTGGGATCTAACCATTTATGCTGTAGAAGGATGTTGGAAGCAAGGTGACCTTCTGAATAACAGAGAAGCTGTTCTCATGTGCTATGATGATGATGTTAGCAATGACAGCCATTTCCCTAACCAAGTTGACTACTGACCCAAAAATGAGATTAAAAACTACACATTTTTTTTCCTGAGCCCTGAAAAGCCCAAAGAGAGAACTAAATAAGAAACAGGCTTGAGATCTGGATGATATCCAGGTCAGTGGCTATAGGATATTCTTCTAATTGTTTTGTCACTACAAACTTAATGCCCACAATATGCCAATGCCTGCACATTTTTATTTATGACATGATATAATAATTTAATTACGGCAGGCAGTTCAAAATGGTGACTATTTGTGTCTCCTTAAGAAATATGCCAATTTCTTATTCATTCTGGAATATTGTTGGGGGTGGGGGAAGGTGGGGCAGAGGGACAGACAGAGGGAGGGGAAGAAGTGGACATATGAGCTACATAATCTTCTGCCCACTGAAGGGACAAAAAACCTAAAGGATTTAAAATCTACATGATACAATATTGCTATGGCAACCACTATTGCCTTAAACAAGGTAAGATTTAAGTGTTGGGGCTCCTGGGTGGCTCAGTCGGTTAAGCCTCCGACTTTGGCTCAGGTCATGATCTCACAGTTCATGGGTTCGAGCCCTGTGTTGGGCTCTGTGCTGACAACTCAGAGCCTGGAGCCTGCTTCAGATTCTGTGTCTCCCTCTCTCTCTGCCCCTCCCCAGCTCGTGCTCTGTCTCTCTCTCTCCCTCAAAAATAAATAAACAAAAAATAAAATAAATAAATAAATTAATTAATTAATTAAAAATAAATTTAAAAAATCTAAGATTTAAGTGTTTTGTTTTTAATTTCAGTTTTTATCAAAATAATGATTGTGTGTGGTAAAAATCAAATAATAAAGAATTCATAAAGCTTGGTATTTCCCCAACTACCTCTTGATATATTTTCATCTCTTTTCATTGTTTCTCTTTTCAACTCTTTAGTTATTTCCACAAGTGTAGGTACTATAATTATAACGCTGTAGTCTTATTATCATTTATAATTATGATCAATTAATGCATAAGAAATGAAAATTTACCTTGCATTAACATCCCCTTTTGCATCCTCTTCCCAATATTTAGTATTCACACGACTTTTAATTCTTCCATTGGTTACTTTTGTAACATGAAATAATATGATTAAACTATTTGTTTCCACTGATTTTCTACTGAGTCATTCCAACTTGGAAAACTGCCTTACCCTTCCTTTCCATATCTCCCCTACCCCCACTGCCATCTATCAGCTCTATATTATTTTGCATCATCCAATATTTATTCATAATTACATTTTGTCCTGAGATTTCACCAATATTCCTGCTTTGTGGACCGACTCTGAAATTTAAAAATGAATAAACAGTGTTTGCGTTAGTATAACAATGTAACTACCGTCTACTGCTTCGCAAAGCAGTGTATTAGGGTTACTTTTCATTTTCTCTAGGCTTTATAGTGCCAGGGTTGGGCCACTTTAAAGAAGCTCTTTCTAGCGTCAAAGCCAAATAGATTTCCCTTTTTCCATTATGTCATTTGCCTAAATTGACACCACATTTTGGATTGCCTCTTATTGCACAGCACTTTTCTTATAGTCTTTGTTTTTCTGAGTCTTTTTTGCCCTTACTTATTTGATTAGAGGTTGGCATTTCAAACTTTTATTAATCTTCTCAATTAATGCCATTTTTAATCACATATTTTATTCCACAGAGATTTCCCTCCTGGTCCCATCTGGCCTCTTGCTCCAGTGGGGACTGGGGCTCTAGAGTTGCTGCAAATGTCACCCTGAAAATTCCCATCATTGTTTTAACTTGGTTGGATAGACTGTTTCTCGAATCCTAGGTCTTCCCTTTTTTTTTTTTTTTTAAGTTTTATTTGTTTGAGAGACAGAGTGAGCGTGCATGGGAGGGGCAGAAAGAGACAGAGAGAAGGAAACTGAGAATCCCAGGCAAGCTCCGTGCTGTGAGCCCAGAGCCCGATGCAAGCTTCAAACACAAACCATGAGATCATGACCTGAGCTGAAACCAAGAGTCAAATGCTCAACTGAGGCATCCCTCCTTTTTCTTTTTTATCCCAATTATGTGGAGTAGTACATACTCCAGGAATTAAGACAAATTGTTTGCAAATTACATTTTCTGAGTGCTTTCATGCTGAAATCTTGTCTCATTATTGGCCAGAGTCTGGAGATATAAATAATTTTCTTTAACATCTTTAAAGCACTGTATCTTTTGTTTTCAGGCCTCCAGACTTACTCTTTAGAAGTCTGGTGACAATCTGATTCCCCTTCCCTTGCATGTGAACTGTTGTATCTCTCTGAAAGCTTTGGGGGATGTTCTCTTTTTAGTGTTCGGTGATTTTATGAAGATGTATCCAGGTGTGGGTCTTTTTTAAATTCATTGTGGGGAAGGCTCTACCTAGTTTTCAGTTCTAGGAACTTCTCTTTGTAATATAATTTTCTTTCTTATCTCCCTCCCTTTTTTCTGAAGCCTTAATTAATAAAAAAATGGCTTTCCTGGATTACTATTTGAATGCCTCATTTTACAATTTTATGTATTTTATATTTTCAATCTGTTTGACCTATTCTACATTTTGAGAGGTTTTCTCAACCTTAATTTTCAATCTTTCAATTGAATGTCTAGTTTCAGTCATCATTCAGCCCCAGGGAGCTCTTTACTCTTCTCCGATTGTTCCATTTTGGAGCCCACGGATGGCAGCTGTGGAGGTGTACCTTTCAAATCTCCCTCTGGGAAGAACCTGCTAGAAGTGGTGTGGTTGACTGAGCGCCTACAGGTGCAGATCTCTGGAATCCACCGCAGCATCCACCCCGAGCCTTCACTCACTGGAAGCTCGCAGGCAATGACTGAGCATGGTGGGGACCCCAGAGCCTTTCCACCAATAACCCAGGGGGCTGGCTGAGACATTCTCAGATGGCCCGCAGTCTGAAGCTCTTCCCCTCCCCTTTGAAAGCTGTTAGACCTGCATCACAGACTGAAGGCTCCCCACTCCTCCTGTCCCCTCGGGCCTTTATCTTTCACAGCCATTAGCCCCCATATATCTCTCATACTGGTTACTTTATCTTGGCTTTTGCTTCCCAGAGGACTAGAACTGACAGAGCATCCCATCCTTTCTTTATGAATATACTATCTTCTCACACCTCTTTCAACATATTTAGCTTATTCTTATAACACCCAACACACGTAACAGGATGCGCTTTACCTCATATAGTGACCTGGTAAGGTCAAATCACATTGCAGTAAACTGAAATTCATTAGGAAAAAAAAATGCCATCAACACATCAAAAAAAGGAAGGAAGGAAGCTAGATGCACCCTTCCCCTACCATGTTTCCAGAGGAGGCAAAATTTTTAATAATTCTAATAGTTGAAATAACACAGCAAAATATATGAAAGCATGATTCTGTTCCACCTGCTATTACAAAAAAATTTCAGACTTTGTGGCAAGATATGCTATTACCTCATTCAAATAATCAGTGGCAGGGATCGCGCAGGGCCTTGTACTTCTAGTTATCCTCATACTTGTCCAGCCTTGTCTTGCTACTGGATTTTTGGATTGTTGAGGGCAAGGGGCCATATCAGGCACTGAAGAAGTGCCTGGTAATAATAACAGTAAGAACAGGTGCTGATTATTGCATGCTAACTATATGCCAGATAAGCTGGTAAACACTTTATGTGCATTGTTTTCTTTAATCCATGCAAACAATCCAGCTTTACAGATGGAAACACTGAATCTCCAAGAGGCGGTGAAAGCGGCCCACGGTCCCACCTTAGGAGGCTAGAAGGAGGCACACACCTGCCTGCCCCCCGGAATGGACACTCTCCGTCGCACCCAGACACTGCCTCCACCGACGCACAACACATACAGGACCCGCAGTAGTTTCGGTTACATATAAAGTGGGTTATAAAAACGTCATTTAGTGCCCTGTAATATGCATTCTATAGCCTTGTGATGGGGAATGCATGTGCAGAGCCAAGGAAGTCGTGTACATTTTGAAATGATCTTCCTGGGAAGAAGCACACTGTTTGTCAATATCAAATCTTAGCTTGTTTGAAGTTCCCAGACTCTCTGGAGCTCTAATAAGAAGTAGCTTGTTAATCTTTGAAATACAAATGCTGATCAGCAGACAGTTGTTGGTTTTTTTTTTTCCCTCTTCTGTCGTTTAGGGCCTCTGTGGGAGGGAAGATCATGTTAACATATGCATGCTTACTCTCTTACAGAAAACCAACTCTTTATTTACCTGAGCTTCTCCTCATGTCCCTGGACAAGTAATTAAACCAAATCATTGACCTCTTCTGGAGCAGCTTATGAGTCATTTTTTGCTAAGTGAAAGAAAAGGTGTTTGGAAAAAGAAAATGCCATTGGTCCAGAATCAGAATAAGTAAGTTTATACAGAAAATATGCACAGGAGACTTGGCAGCATCTTTTGGGGCCTATTTTTTTTCCCTAATATTCAGAAACATGAACTTTCATAACAACAAATGTCATCCTTTCTGTTCTTGCAATCCCTTTATGCGTTGCACGTAGCTCATGAGGGATTGCGTGTCATGACAATTACGACAATTACAACATTGCATTCAGCTGTTTATTAGAAGGTTAGGATTCACCCAAGAATTGGATATGTGACTCCCTTCCCTCTCCTGAGAAGAATATAGGTATTTGGAGGCAAAATTCTATTTGTTTTTCCTCCTAATATTTTCTAGTCACCAGTCCATATGGCCATAACACGTGTTTTCACTTCTCTTAACGTACCCATTCAGAAGTTACCAGAGGTTAGCAATCAGAATCCCAGAACATAAGATGGCAACCCCAGTCGTTAGAACTGAGCTGTGACATGTACAAGGGACTGGTATACAAAAGATGTTTGGAAACTAAGGCTGGCTAGTTCCCAGGTACTGTTTCAGTTGATGGTCAATCTAAGAGTCTCTGGAAAACATATAAGCTGATGCTCTCTTGACTCCAGTGGCTACTGTTTGGCTTGTCTCTTTGAAAGTGTCATGTCCCCCCACCCAGAGCCAGCTGAAGTGTTTGCTTTTTCTCAAACCTGACTTAACGCAAGCAAAACTTTAAAATTTTAAAACATTTTTGGGGGCGCCTGGGTGGCTCAGTGGGTTAAGCATCCGACCTCAGCTCAGGTCATGATCTCACGGTTCGTGGGTTCGAGCCCCATGTCAGGCTCTGTGCCGACAGGTCAGAGCCCGGAGCCTGCTTCAGGTTCTGTGTCTACCTCTCTCTCCCTGCCCCTCCCCTGCTCACACTCTGTCTCTCTCTCTCTCTCAAAAATAAATAAAACGTTAAAACGGTTTTTAAAAAACATGTTTTTGAAAGATGGAATTGACCTGAAGAATGAGAAGACAGTTGCTTAATGATCTGAAGTTCATTCATTCTACGAAGATACTGTTTTAAACCTCTGGGATGGATGTCAGTGATATGATGGAATAAGACAAACGTCACTAATAAGGTCACTGCCATCATGGAGCAATGGCAGACAGATCACCATTTAAATATACACGAATTAGGGTTATTGTAGGTCATACAAAGGCAAGATCTAGAGAGCTGTGACGATCTAGAGAACTATGAGGATGAGCAAGAGAGGGAAGCAATATCACTTAGGGGAGACAAGGAAATCTTCTTTGAGAAGGTGGCATTTAGGCTGAGACGAGCTGGAGTTGGCAGGGGAAGAGTGTGGATAAGCAGTCCAGCCTGTGTGAAAGTGCAGAGGTGAGAAGGAACCAGAAAGTCGGTGTGACTTCAGAGCAGAGTGCGAAGTTCTTTTGGAGCCCCAGGTAATCTCTGAAGAGTAGAGACTTCTATGACCACAGCTCAACCTCAGTTACAAAACCCCTGCAAACCACACAATATTGGGCATGCAGTAAATGATTTGCCAAAATGCCATAATCATACACAGCTCAACACGGTGAAGAAATGTAAGCTGCCTCCTACAGACACACCTGCACTTATACCAGATGATGTGCATACAAGATTATTCATGGCAACATTGCCTTAACCAAAGATGAGAAAAAACCCAGTGTTTCTCAGTAAGAGGCTGGTCAAGATAACGCCATACGATGGAATAGAATGCCTCTGAAAAAAGAATGGATGAGTTTCTTACATTCTCAAATGAAAAAATCTCCAACATACAATATTTAAAAAAATTTTTTCTAATCTTTATATATTTTGAGAGAGAGACAGAGGGTGAGCAGGGGAGGAGCAGAGAGGGGGAGACGCAGAATCCAAAGCAGGCTCCAGGCCCCGAACTGTCAGCACAGAGCCCACTGTGGGGCTTGAACCCACAAACCGTGAGATCATGACCTGACCTGAAGTTGGACACTCAATCGACTGAGCCACCCAGGCGCCCCCAACATATAATATTAAGTGAAGAAGTAAGATCCAGAAAAATGTGTACCCTGTGCTAGAACTTATAATTAAAAAGAAAAAAAAAGTAAAGAACAGTCAGAAAATGAGAAGACAAGTCACAGACTGGGAGAAAATATTTGCAAATGACATATCTGATAGAGAACTGTTATCCAAAATATATATAGGACTTTAAAAACTCAACAATAAGAAAATGAGCCCATTTAAAAAATGGGCAAGAGACCTGAACAAACACATCACTGACACAGATATGTAAGTGCCAGTAAGCGTATGAAAACATTTTCAATATCATATGTCATTAGGGAATTGCAAATTAAAACAATAATTAAAAGAGTCGTATAACAAATTAGAATGCTTAAAACACAAGAAGTAGATTTCCACAAAAATATTTTAACAAGAGTTTGTAGTTAACACCATATTTTTAAAATGAGGTATGCTGTGAATGTATTTCCTATGAGAATCCTTTCCCTTTGCTGTCCTCCCTCAGTGTCTGACTACTTAAAAAAATAAGTAAGTAAATTAAATAGTAAGATACCACTACACATCTATTATAATGGCCAAAATTCAAACCTCTGACAACACCTAATGCTGATAAGGATGTAGAGCAACCGAACTCTTGTTCGTTGCTGGTCAGGATGTAAAATGGGACAGCTACATTGGAAGAAATTTTGTCAGTTTCTTATAAAATGAAACACACTCTCACCATATATATCATCCAGCAATTTCCCTCCTTGGCATTTACCCAAACAAGTTGAAAACTTATGTCCACACAAAAACCTGCACACAATGTTTATAACAACTTTATTCTTAATTGCCAAAACCTGGAAGCAACCAACATATCTTTCAGTAGATGAATGGATAAGTAAACTGTGGTATATCTAGACAATGGAATATTTTTCAGCACCAAAAATAAATGAGGCATCAAGCCATGAAAAAGACATGGAAGAAACTTGAATATGTATTACTAAGTGAAAGAAACCAATCTCAAAAAGCTGCATACTGTATGATCCTAACTATATGACATTCTAGAAAAGGGGTATCCATGGTGACAATAAAAATATCAGGGTTGGGGGAAGGGAGGAATGACTAGGCAGGGCACAGGGAATTTGGGGGGCAGTGAAACTATTCTGTGTGGTACTATTGTAATGGATATATGTCATTATAAATTCATCCAAACCCATAAAACATTCAACACCAAGAGTGAACCCTAAGGTCAACTATGGACTTTGGTTGATAATGATGTGTCAATGTTGATTCATCAATTGCAACAAATGTACCACAGTGGTAGGGGTTGTTGACAATGGGAGAGGCTGTTCATATGAGAGAACAGGCAGTATATGGGAACTGTCTGTACTCTCCACTCAATTTTGCTGTGAACCTAAAACTCTAAAAAATAAAGTCTATTTAGGGGGCACCCGGTGGCTCGGTGCATTAAGCATCTCACTCTTGAAGGCTATTCCAGAATCTCAGGATCATGGTTTGTGAGATCGAGCCCCCCCGTTGGGCTCCACACTGTCAGCGCAGAACCTGCTTGGGATTCTCTCTTTCCCTCTCTCTCTCTGCCCCTCCCCAACCCTCTCTAAATAGATAAATAAACTTAAAATAAAATAAAATAAGGTTCAAATAAATAAAATAAAATAAAGTTTATTTTTAAAAAGCAAAGCAAAAATAAACAAAATAAACAATGTATTTGTATTTGGTTGTATGTGCGTAAGAAACTTTTAAATACTATTCCAAAAACTGATAAAAGTGGTTACCTGTGACAGTGGGGACATGGGGCACATGGAGACAAAGATGGGAGTGATACTTTTATTATATACTTTTTAACATTTTTTTTGATTTATGAAATATGTTTATCTAAAATTGAATTCTTTGATGTAGGTACAGTAGAATCAATCTCATTCTGATCCACCATTTATTAGCTGGGTAGTCTTATAAGGTTTCTAAATTCAGTGCCTGTGTTTCCTCATGCGCAAAGTGCGGTTAATAGTAGTTCCTACCTCACAGGAGTGTTTTGAGAATTAAGTGAAGTAATTACATGCGAAGCCATTAAATCAGTGTCCACCACATAGTAAGTGTTCAATAAATCATGGCGATAATCAGTGTCATGCTGCTGTCTAGAAACATACAATTTTTAAAATGGCATGTGTGGGTTTTTCTGGTGTTTGGAATTACTGGTAGGATTGAGGATGATTTGTATTTTCTTTATCGTGCTTAAAATGTCTTGCAAATATTCTATAAAGATCATGCAGGTATACTGAGAAAATCAGTAAGGTTTTTTTTTGTAAGTGGCAAGAACACTTAACATGAGATCTACCCTCTTGACAAAATTTTAAGGGCACAATACAGTATTGTTATCTATAGGTATCATGATGTACAACAGATCCGTTCATAATCTTACATGGCTGAAACTGTATATGCAATGAGTAGCAAGTACCCTCTCTTACCTCTCCCCCACCAACTTTAGCAACCAGCATTCTATTCTTTGTTTCTACATGCTTGACTATTTTAGATATAGTGTTTGTCCTTCTGTGATTGGTTTATTTCACTTACCATAACGTCCTTAAGGTACATCCTTGTTCCACATGAGCAGAATTGCCTTCATTTTTAAGGCTGAATAATATTCCTTTGTATGTGTGTACATACCACACATTGTGCATTCATCTGTTGGTGGGACACTTAAATTGTTTCTGTATCTTGGCTATTGAGAATAATGCTGCAATGAATTATGGATAAATACTCAGAAATGGAATTGCTAGATCATAATGCTATTGCTACTTTAATTTTTTTTAGGGACACCTGTGTTTTCCATAGTGGTTGCACCGTTTCATATTCCCACCAACAATGTACAAAGGTTCCCTTTTCTCTGCATCCTCATAAACTTGTTATCTTTTGTTTTTTTGATACTAGCCCCTCTGATAGATATCAGGCGATATCTCATTGAGGTATTGATTTACATTTCCCTGAAGATTAGTGTGTTAAATGTCTTTTACTTACCCATTGGTCATTTATATCTTCTTTGGAAAAACATCTGTTCAAGTCCTTTGCTCATTTTTAAATCATGTCATTTGTTTTCTGCTTTTGAATTAAAGGAGTTCCTTATGTATTCTGGATGTTAACCTCTTATCAGCTATACGGCTTGCAAATATTTTCTCCCATTCCATAAATTGTCTTTGTACTCTGCTATATTGTTTGTTTTGCTGTGCAGAAACTTTTTAGTTTGACTTAGTTCCCCTTGTTTGTTTTTGCGTTTGTTGTCTGTGCTTTTGGCATCGTACCCAAGAAATCATTGCCAAGACCAATGTCTTGAAGTTTCCCCCTTATGTTTTCTTCCAGGAGTTTCATTCTTACATTTAAGTCTTTAATCCATTTTGTATGGTGTTCAATAAGCTCTATTTAAAAACAAAAACAAAAACAAACTAAAAACTATTTTCAGTCTTAAACACTGCCCAATGGGTTTTGCCTTCACCTCTGCCTTGCTTCTTGCCCTTTAGGATAACCTAATCCACTCATTTACTAGCTTTTGCATTCTCTGGCTTCTGAGATAATTATCCCTCCAGGCCACACCTTTGTTCTTGGTTTGCTGTAGTTCTATATAAGTCTCACTCCTGGCTTTAGGATTCTAACTTCAGCCCAGCCTCTGACCTTTAGGACTAATGTTTGCATCTGTTTACCATTTGAATTTTGTGCTTAAATGTGGGTGTGAATCCCACCCTAGCTTTGTCGCCAGGAAACCACCCCTAACAAAATACACTTGGCTATCACTTGGATATCAACCTTGGATATCTGGATAGCCCCTAAACTGGAGAAAGGTTGGCAGGTAGGAAATTAAGATAATTCACATGTTATGCAGAAGATATATTTACTGACATGATAAAAGACTCGGCATCTGGGCATGATTTTCAACCAGAGAAGTATCGAATTTATAAAAGAGCCATTTGATTTTCTAATGTGACATGATAAGCATGCCTTCTTGTAAAAGCATTTTACAGAAAAACAAAATGGCACAACACCAGGCTGACAGCAAAGACAATTCCGTGAACAACTGCTGGAGCTGTTCCATGCAGCATTTGAGGTTGCTTGATTTGGAAAGAAAGAAAGAAAGAAAGAAAGAAAGAAAGAAAGAAAGAAAGAAAGAAAGAAGAAAGAAAGAAAATAAGTTATACGAAAGTGTAAGGATGAACGAGCCATACACTACTGTCTGGAGTTTTAAGGAAAGAAGGGCAGTGTGGGTGCATTTCCAGCCTAAAGTGAACATTGGATTTGACAGCCGGAGGGAGGTCGTCTTGCTGATGCCTGTCCTGCCCAAGATCTCTGCATTTTCAGTGCATCCTCGGCAACTTCCAAGAGACGGAGATGTCATTACTAGATTTTATGTTAACTATCAATGGGCAGAATTTGCACATCAGCACATGCTTAACATTCGAAATAATTCCCCCCACACTGACATAGGAAAGAGAAGAAAAAAAACAAACAAACAATGTAAAACAAAAAGTGACTATCTCGCTGGCTCAGAAACATCTGTAGCCTGATATTTCTAGCTACTTGGATGAAAATGTCTACTTTTGTATTCCTCAGTATGATTTTTATGCTTCTAGAACTTTCTAGAGAATGCTCAACTTTATTTATTTATTTATTTAAAAAAATTTTTATGTTTATTCATTTTTGAAAGACAGAGAGAAACAGAGCACAAGCAGGGGTGGGGTGGAGAGAGAGGGGGACACAGAATCCGAAGTAGGCTCTAGGCTCTGGGCTGTCGGCACAGAGCCTGATGCAGGGCTCGAACTCACGAACGGCGAGATCATGACCTGAGCCAAAGTCGGATGCTCAACCAACTGAGCCACCCAGGCGCCCCGAGAATGCTCAACTTTAAACTGATAATTTAATTTTCTTGTTCTACAGACATATTTCCCCCAGTATATGTGTAATCCCAGACGTTATGAAAACAAAAATTTAGTGTTTCCTTCTCTTTCTCTTCCTCCTCCTTCTTTGTCACTTCTAGAAAAAGGAGCAGTTATTAAGTGTGCTTAATATAGAGAATCATGATCAAGAGAATGCAAAGTCACATAAAGTCAATTTTGATGCTCAGCTAATCATAGCGATAAAAAACAGTTCCCAAGTACTCTGTAAATGGCCCTACATGACACTTCTTTGTGGACTGGGTAGTTGATTTTGCTTTACAACTCTGTCCTGGGGGTCCTCCATAAAAAAGCAGCAACATAACAAGCTACAAAAGAGAAGAGGAAAGGAAGTAACATTTACCAAGTACTTGTTGTATATCAGCCTGGTGCCAGACGCATTATATGCCGTCACTCTTTCATTCTCTTCAGGGCCCTTTAAGAAAGTCACTGGGGTTTCAGTGATGATGAAGATGAGGATGAGCATGATCACAATGACCACGGAGGTGGTGGGGATGACGACTTCGGTTATGGAGATTTTCTATGCGCCAGGCTCTATACTATCTTCACTCAACTATTATTCATTCAAAAGTCATTTACCGAATGCCACACTGTGTGCCGGGAACCGTTCTAGGAACTTGGGACATATCCGTGTACAAAGCCCACACAAATCCTGGCCCCCGTGAAACCATATTTGGGGGTGAGAGTGGCACTGGACAACACGCACACACATAGATAGGGAAGTGGGGACGATGTTCGAAGGGGTAAGTCCTTTGGAAAAATAATAGATCAGAGCACAGCGGATCAGGACTGTGGGGATGAGGGTCAGGTTGCAATGTGAAATCAGGTGATGATGGTGGGAGGCCTCACTGAGAAGAAGGTGACACTTGACACAGCTGAAGATATTGGCCACATGGGTATCTTGCAGAAGAGGGCTCCATGCAGAAGGAACAGCCGATGACAAGGCCATAAGAAAATGTGTCCTTGGAGTGTTTGCTGGAAAATGGAGGCCAGCATGGCTGAGAAGAGGGGAGCAGTAATGGGGGCCAGTTCCTGCACGGCCTTGCAGGTCAATGGAAAGAGTTTACTCTGAGTGAAATAATAAATCATTGCACAGATTTGAGCAGACAGGTGGCATGGTCTAATGTACATTTTTAAAGAATCCCAGGGGCGCCTGGGTGGCTCAGTCGGTGGAGCGTCCAACTTCGGCTCAGGTCATGATCTCACAGCTCGTGAGTTCGAGCCCCATGTCAGGCTCTGTGCTGACAGCTCAGAGCCTGGAGCCTGCTTCTGCTCCTTTGTCTCCCTCTCTCTCTCTCTCTCTCCCCCTAACCCACTCATGTTCTGTCTCTGTCTCTCTCAAAAATAAATAAACATTAAAAAAAAATTTAAAGAATCCCTATGATTGTTGTGTTAATAATACTTCACCTTGCAATAGTTCTCTGAGGTTCCTGGAAATTCCATTTTACAAACAAGAAGCTGAAGGGTGGAAAAATCAAGTAACCTTTAAATGAGTAGCAGAGCCAGGAATTAAGCCCAAACCAAGCGTTGTCTGACTTCCAAGCCTGGGCTCATTTTCTGACCACCTTGAAAGAAGACCTTCTAGGTTCACATCAGTTCAAGTTCACGATGACTGAAATACAGATCTCAGGTATAGGAAGAAGCAGAATGTTCTGTCTGGCTTGGTTGACAAAAGACCAAAATAAAACAAAAACAAAAACGAAAACAACACCCCAAAATACAAGGTCCTCAAATAACTACTGAGTTTCCATGTTTCATAGTCACCAAGGGGTGAGGCAAAAACTCACCCCTTAAGTAGCTTGCAGTTTAAAAGGGGAGATGGAATATTAACAAGTAGATGCAATAAAGTATTATAGGAGTCACTTAAAAGGAATGTATAAGCTGCAGCGGGGGCCAAGGAAGCAGTGGTCAGCTCTAAGATGGAGGGACTAAGTTGTGGTGTGGCTCCTTATAGCTGGCGAATCCTTTCTCATATCCAGTGTTCCATGTTGCCTAGTGGCTCACTGGCTCTCAGTTTGGTTCACATGGCTTGAAAGAAAAGGCTCTGTGTTTCTCTGAGGTACTTTCCAGATAAAAGGCAAAGAGTTTCTCGCCTGAAGCTTCCTCTCTGAGCCTTGCCACTGACTTCCCATCTGCAATTTCAGTCTGTTGAATTCTGTCTGGATACACCGCAGATCGTCAGAAATCCAGAAAACCGAAGGGAACAGAAGGCTGTCTGTGCCTTTGATGTTCGTGAACTGTTTCATGTTGAATGTGTGTCTATGCACACACAGGCACACACTCATACATCTGAGATTCCTAGAAAGGCTGCCAGGCCGTGCACCCCATCCCTGGGCCTCCCCGACAGAACTTTTTGTTTAAGAACCTTAGTCAGTATCGAGTCACCGTGTGGGAGCTTTATCTGTTGGATAAAGCATGCATGCTACCTTTCCAGTTTTCCCCAGATGAACTCTTGACTCTGCTGCTTTTCCATCCTGCTGCCTTGGTAATTCTCTAGACCTGATCCTCCCAAGGCTACCTTGCCAACCATCGGAGAAGCAGTGCCATGAGATGGAAACAGGATGGCCCGTGAGCACCTCGCCTATACTGGCTAGAATTCCCAATTCTGCAGTTTATTCAACTGTGTGACAGTGGGAAATCCACGTACCCTCCTCATCTGTGACTCAGACAAAAAAGCACCCATTTCACAGGGTTGCATTAAATCAGATAACCCATCTGAGGAGCCCCGCTCATAACAACTGCTTGGGGCTCCTGGGTGGCTCAGTCGGTTGAGCGTCCAACTCTTGATTTTGGCTCAGAAATCTTGATTTCTCTTGATTTCTTACAGTCATGGGATTGAGCCCTGCATCGGGCTTGGTGCTGGCTGTGGAGTCTGCTTAAGATTCTCTCTCTCCCTCTCCCTCTGCCCCACTTGCATGCAATCTCTCTCTCTCTTAAAAAACAAAACAAAAAAATTGCTCGATGAATGCCAGCTAGTTGTAGGATTATTTCAGTGACATCATCTTCTCACACATACATGTGCAGCAGTTCTGAGCACTGGGGCATGGCTTTGGCCAAGAGTAATGGCCACTTGTCCCTTTGGGGAGGAGCTGCAGAGGGCTGGCCACTGGCTTTACTTACAACCCTGCTGGAAGAAAGAGGATAGAAGAGGGTAATCACAGCCCCATGCTGAGATTTCACCTCGGCTGCTGCCATCAGTAGCCTCACCCTAGGGATTAGGAAAATATTTTGTGTTCCCAGAACCTTGCTCTGGGCACCATCCCAAGAGAGCTCAGTGTTTAGAATGCTGTGTCCTCAGCGGTCTGGTTTAGACTTTATGAAGCAAGAGAAACTGCAGAAGACAGGAGACTTCCTCAGGAGACTTCTAGGGAGACAATGAAGAGATTATAATCACAATTGTCAAGGAACACTGATTGGATATGTCTTCTCTCCAAGGCAGTTTTGCTGGGTACCAAAATCATCCAATTCATGGAGTCAGCTTGGCAGTCATTTATTCCTTGCTCTACTCTGGGTCATAGTTGCTTAACATCCATCCTGTGACCCTTTGACATGAGACAACAGGGACAGGTATCAGTCCTAAGTGTCAGAGACAGCCACTCCCTGGAAGTCAGCCACCGGTTCGTGGGCTTGAGGATGAAGCAGAATCCAAACTCCTCAGCAGAACCCACAAGCTCAATATGGGGAGTGCTTTTCTGTCATCGTGGGACACAGCCAAGAGAGCAGAACTGTGGCACCCAGAGATGAGGGCAAGGGCCTGCAGAGGCACCTTTCTGGGGCATACACCCATTCCACAAACATGCACGGACCATCCCTGCAGGCAAACCCTGCCGGCTGTAGCTCCCAGGCTTTCCGGGGGGGGGGGGGGGGGGGTGCGGATGGCAGTGGGAGAGACTGGTAAGCAGGTCCAAGACAATGGGATACGTGCAGGGACAGAAAATAATGTACAAAATGCTCAGGGAGCACCGTGGAGGTGGCACATCATCCTATGTATAGGAATGTAGCTTGATGGGATCTAAAATTAACAGGTCCCCCAATTATTTAAAAATTCCTGAGTTGTAAACTCCTGCAAGGGCAAGGCTTCAGCATCTCTGATTTGCTTTGTGTCATATCTGCCATGGAATGGAAAACGTGTACACTGAATACAGGAGAGCCACTGTAATAATAAAGCAAGAGGCATTTGCTAGAATTGAGGGCAGGGAGGGAGGGGGAGTGTCGCCCTAAGTGTGGACTCGTGGGCTCAGTGCTGATGAGAGATTAAGACATCTCACTGCTTTCCAGAATAATTTTCAGCCATCTCCATGCGTGATTCAGGCTAAATCAATTCAACCTTAGGCTTCAATCTGTCTGTCCACCAAGCTGGAATTTGGCAGCCTACCCTCCCTTACCGAAGCATCGAGGAGGCTGGTAGTTCGGAAAGGTGCTTTGTGTTTCCAGAAAGAAAGCAGTTTTGAACATCTGAGGCTTTATCCCTTGCACAACGTGACTCAATAAGGGCAACGTTATACTTGGGGCAGAAAAACCAGACCCGGGACGCGTGAGAGGGGAAAGTGTGTTCAAGCACGTCAGAAATAGACCAGAGGGTCATTGTCAGAAATAACCGCTGGGGCTGGTGTGGTATTGGAATGCAGACTTGAATGTAGGAACACCAGAGCAATCTTCTCTTTCTACTCAGATAAAATCAGCCCCTCTGGGATCGTGTGTCTAATTCCAGGAGCTTCAGCTGAGAAGGGCAACTTTCAGAGGAAAGTTGTCAAGATGATTGAAGGGATGGAAAAGAATACCTATGAGGGGAGGTTAAAGGAGACATGTCTGGCACCAACTAGCTATGCGACTTTAGACAAGTAACCTCAACTCTGAGGAGCTCCGTTCCCTGGTCTGTAAAATGAGAACGGAGGCCTGGCTGAGCCCTCGGGTCCTCCCAGGTCTCACAGTATTTTTATAATCCAGAAGGAGAGGAAGCCAGGCAGTAACTGTGTCATTCATTTTAATTATACGCCTATCTGTTAGGAATCTCTGTCTTCCTTAAGGGAGACAGAATAAGAGAAAAAAAGGCTGAGACTGAAGATTAAGATATTTTGCTGAAGCAAAAGGAATGCACTAGAAAGCTTTTCCCAAGCAGAGCAGAATTCAGAAAAGCAAATGAAGCGAACCTCTAAAGTTTTTGTTTAAAATGATATTTCAGGTCTCTATCTTCATAAATTACAAGCCCACTCTCCCACCTGGAGCCCTTTCCCCTTCGCCCCACCCGTGCTGTCCTGTACACTTGTTTCTTCCACTGGGATCAGGTGAGATAGGAATGATAATTCATCTTCTCCTGAGGAGATGTCAGCAGTCTGTCCCTATATGCACTGGCCACAAGTCACCTTAGGGCAGGAGATCCATGTACAAAACGGGAAGGGGAGAAGTACTCACCAAAAAAGCTCCCCCTCCCAGCAATGGTGCTTCCTCAGAGGCTCCCTGCCAGCTGCAGTCAGCCTGTCTCCAAGAAGCTCCAATGACTGACTCACCCCTGAGGCTACCAGCTTCAGAGTTCCACCCAACCCCCACCCTCATCACCCCCACACTGCCGCCCCCCCCAGCCCCCCATCTCTCCATCCTGCACCTTTTCTCTGTAGGAGACACAGATCGGGAGCAAGAGTAGGAGATAATAACTGGAAAAAGGAACTCTCGAGCCTGCGGCTCCCATTCATCACTGCCTGGGTGGGAGTGACTCAGCCGGGTTTAGGGGCACAGTGTCGTGTTGCATGGAGTGTGGGAGCCCAGGAACAGCTGTGCGGATTTCACCTGTAGGCTAGGCTAACACCCTAGGTCCAAATGTCCACCTTCCAAGGGTCCTCTTGGTCGGAACCGGCTCTCCACCCTGGCTGCACTTTGCAGTCAGCTGGGGAGCTTTTTAAAAAAATACTGATGTCCAGTATTTTAAAAATACTTTTTAAAAAAATACTGAGCCTGGGTGGCTCAGTTGGTGAAGCAGTTGAATTTGGCTCAGATCACGATCTCACAGTTCGTGAGTTCGAGCCCCGCATCAGGCTCTGTGCTGACAGCTCAGAACCTGAAGCCTGCTTCTGATTCTGTGTCTCCCTCTCTCTCTGCCCCCCCTGCCTAGTGCTCTGTCCCTCTCTGTCTCTAAAAAATAAATAAACATTTAAAAAAAGAAGTTCAGGCTTAAAAAAAAATACTGATGTCCAGACCTCGTCTGAGATGAATCACATCATCAGGATCTCTGGGATTTCAGGAGGAATTTCCTTACACTACAGACCATACCATGAACCACTATATGCTTCCAGTAGCAAATCAACTTAAAACGCACAAAACATCAGAAGAATCACAAGGGAATAGGGAAACTCCAGCTTATAATACCATGTCCCTAACATAGATAACACTCCTTGAAAAGCCGTCTTCTTGCCAAGATGATGTGTTTGTTCACGCCTATGATAAGCATGCTTTTATGCAATGTCCTTTCATTAGCTTTGATTATCTGACCTAACCAAGGAACATCTGCCCTCAATGAGTTGTCTGCAAAAAAAAAAATTGTTTGCAGATCAGTCTTAACATTCACTTAGCCCACTAGATGCTTAGATGGTATTTGGGTAATGTATTCAGAACCAAGAAGGTTAGGAGCACTAAATCAATTTCCATAGCCATAGGGGCTACTGGCTGTAGTATAGGTTTACAGAATTTCACTTCCAACTACAGTTTTCCTGCCCTACCTCATCTGTCAGACAAAGGGCTCACATTTGTATTCTCACTGCAGAATGTTTTCCCCTTGTCTGTAGATGCATCATTAAATAGCTCAAGATCAGTTGCAGCAGGGATAAACAGCAATCTCTTTCACTGTTTATGGCAAATTTCAGAGGTGGATTCTTTGCTTCCACCTATACCTGAGTTGTTGTTGTTGCTGGTGTTCTTGTTGCTGCTGCTGTTGTTCGACATTCCTTTGCTGTTCTCCTGGTAGGTGCGGGATGATGGATGGGGCAAGAGTCCAATCTATCAAAGCATCATGCTGGCATGCGGATTGCAAAACCTATTATGTCAATCATCAGTACCCTTGTAGAACCCCTGTTTCTCAGCTCTATTCATCTTTGCTCAAGCTTCTATCTCAACTTGGAGGCTCCATTCATAACCACCCTCTTTGCCTCATCATATCCTGGTCATTCTTCAAGGAACCTCTTTCAGAAAGCCTTCTGATAGGTATCCTGATAATATCCACTGTTCCTCCCTATGACCACAGCTACCAGTAAGTTTGGACTCCTTGAGGACAGAAATTTATGCTCAATTGCCTCTGCATTCACAGGACTTAGAAGGTTATAGACACTTGATAGGTTTTGATCAATACTTAATATATAATTGTGCAACCATCATCCAAAAACATTGTTTTGAGACAGAATTTCTCAGTATTCCCTAAAGAAAAAAGCAAATCACTACCCTTTGCTACAAAAGCTGCCAAGCCAGAATGGTGGTTCCTCTTTGACTCCCTCCCTTCCAAGAGTGAGTCCTTTCTTCTTCTGGAATCCCTTGTGGTCCTTCTCAACTCGGCATGCGGTCCCCTGCCATCCTAGGCCTTGACCTCCTCACCTCCCTCTTACAAGGCAGTATTGGCCTCCTCCCCTGCTTCCCCTTTGGTAGTCTCTCTCACCTCCAACCAATTTTGCAATCTGCTTCCACACTAATGTCCATAAAGGGAAAGACTTGCTTTTTCCTAGCACTTGTTCAAGAATCTATAATGGCTCCCTATTTGTGTTTCTTTTTTCCCCTAAAATCCTTATTTTTTTCATTATCTGACTCATCTCAACTACTTATCCTAAATCTGTTTGCTACCCTCCTTGTTCCACCCAGTCAACAAAGATTTTCCACTCCAGTTCAGTGGGATGTGTCCTTTCCTATGCCATCAACATACCCACAGCCCTCCCACCCCACTCCCTCCAGCTGTGTGGCTCTGTACGGTTTCTCTGTCAGCAGACAATGCCTTCACCTCCACTGTATGCCTCGTATCCTACCTATTGTCAAGGCTCATGTCAATATCATCTCTCGAGAACGTCTAACCCCACCACCGCTGTCCCCGCTTAACTCTTCTTTCCCTGGTTTCCTTTTACATTATTAGCTGCTACTGTGACCGCTCGATATTCCCTAAACAATGCATATGTTTTAGTATCTTTTCCCCAACTTGACTGTAAGCTCCTGAGACAATGTATAATATTTCTTTTGTGCTTCTCACCTTGCCTACTGCAGTGCATCCAACAAATTTGGTGATACCTCTTAAGAAGAAAGATACGCCTTACTCACTGTGACTGATAGGAATGTTATGGGATGCTGGATTGAAAGAGTAGAAAATGCCAAGAAACAAGCTCTGGATTCATCTAGGAAAAATAAAATTGGTCCATGCAAAAGGGTCATGTGTACATCTATTTTGGATAGAATTAAGATACTTGTTAGAACACTTACTTTGGTGATGCTAATAATGATAGTCATAGTAAACCAGAACCATTATTTTAATTCAACCCAGCACACATTAGAGCATTTAATGAGTATATACTATGTGCCAGCTCCAGGATGAAGAAGTTCAAAAGATTTCAAAAGTGAATAAACTGTAAGCAAGCGATAACAACACCAGGTTCTTATTATAATAGTGGTAAATTTTTTAAATGTATTTTGGCTTGTGGAAGGACTCACAGAATCAGAGCCTTGATTCAGGATACAGGAATTTTAACAAGAGAGGGTAGAATCAGGGAGGGAGGGAATTGAGGGATTAGGGCAAGTGTAGAATAGAGTAATAGTGCTAAGAGGAGCAAACTGCATGGGATTCAAAAGTACAAAAGTTTTTTAGAGAAAAGTCAGTTATACACCATTTAGTTGGAGTGTTAGGTATTGAGAAAAGGGCAGGAATGGTGAACATACAGAAGGGTAGAAAGGTTCCTTGTCCCAGGTTGCACAGTCCTCAAGGGTTTGGACTTTGCATGTAAAAAAAAAAAAAAGAAAAAGAAAAAGGAAAAAGAAGCCATTGAGAATTTTTCAACAAAGTCCTGGTAGCAAATTCTTGGAGAACTTTGTGACATAATTCCCTTTAGGATGTTGGAGAAGTCAAAGCTTGACCTAAGGCAACCAATGTCCTTTTTGCTTGAAATGCTAGACTTGAAAGAAATATGACAAGTAAAACTGAATCCTGTCAAACATCTCAGACAGCCAGGAGTTTGCTCTCTAACATGTGGGATTTTGCTAAATGCATAATATTTGCATGTTTCCAGTGTTGTCATAGAAACAAATGGCATGTTTTTGAGGATGCAGATCTCTGGTGTTTCCTGGCTAGTACAGAATGTACTTTCATTTGGAAGGCTGGAAGTCCAGAGCCCTGACCAGGATACGCTCGCACCTTCCAGAGTTGATGGGAGGTGAAAGGTGGCTGTCGTCTGTAACATGAGCTGTTCTTTCAGCCTTTAGCAAGAGTTCCCACTGCAGCAAAAGTAAATCAGGGAGGCTGCAATCAAAAGGAGTTCATTTTCACTGACAATTCCATTTGCACTTAGTTATTAAAATTAGTATTTACTGGAAGTGGCAACTTGTGCTCATTTTCTTGGATCATTAAAATGTGGTCATCTGAGGCATAAACAACGCCAGCCATTCCCAGATATCAACCAGGGCAACAGGTTTAGCAATAATGGCATCACAGCTCCATTGTGGCATTTCACAGAAACCCACTGGATGGCAGTGACCCAAGACAGTCCTGGCAGGTGGAGGTCATTAGACCACTTGTTCTTAGTGGTTTCCATCCTCAGGCAGATCTGACAGAGAAGGGATGCTACCAATCAACTACTCGCCCTCAAAAGCATGTCAGCACCTCAGCTACTTTGGTGGGGTGAATACAATAATATTACAATGGTAAAAATTTTTTTAATTTATTTCAGCTATGGTTTATGGAAATGCTCCTGGTATCAGGGCCTTGATATAAAATACAGAACTTTGACAGGAAGAGGTAGGACCTTGTAGAGTATTGGGGAATGACGAAAAAGGTGGGGTAAGAGTAATAATGTTAAAAGGAGCCAATTGCATGGGATTTGAAAGCATAGGACAAAATAAGCAATTATATGTGGAGAAGTGTATTGTTATTGTTCGATTTTAAGCATAAACACTTTAAGAAACTGGTCTTACCAACTGGAGTCCCATGAATTATATTTTGAGAGCCATTTTTCAGATAATTGATAAGTGAAAACAAAATTGAAGGACTCCACCAGGGCAAGGAGAAGCAAAAGAATGGATGAGAAGTCGCCCTCTTGATGGCTCAAGGTCATGTTCTGGAGTCCAGTTGCATGGTGCTTCTCGGAATTGGGCATTCTTGAATCTCAATTTTCAGATTCTTGGCTGGAAAGGCCTCACTTTAGAATCCTTCAAGTTCAAATCTGACCAAAGACACATGCTCTGTCTACAATCTCTGAACCCTTCAAATTGAGCACATAGTAGGTGTTCAAAGAGCATCCCCTGAGCGGGGCGCCTGGGTGGCTCAGTCGGCTGAGCGTCCGGCTTCGGCTCAGGTCATGATTTCACGGCTCGTGAGTTGGCACCCCACGTCAGGCTCTGTGCTGACGGCTCAGAGCCTGGAGCCTGCTTCTGCTTCTATGTCTCCCTCTCTCTCTGCCCCTAACCCAATCGCATTCTGTCTCTGTCTCTCTCAAAAATAAATAAACGTTAAAAAAAAATTAAAAAAAAAGAGCATCCACTGAGCAAATCCTCACAGATACTGCAACTTCACATATTTCAGTGAATCTGAACCTGGATGAAAAGAGCTCATTGTCTGCCTAGGGTACCTGCCACTTATTGAGCATCTATCATTTTCTGGGCATTTGTCACATAGTTAATTTGGTCCTCATAATCATCCTATGGGAAAGGTACTAGAAACTGAGGATCAGAGAAATTAAATAACTTGGCCACACCTAGTCAGGGCTGTTTCTAAAAGGGGCAAGCGTTGGACGCTGACAGAGATTCTCTCTTTGTTGATTTCTGTTTGTTTTTTAATGTCAGTTTGTTTTCTTGTGCTTTTGATAAAACCAAATCTATTGCAAAGGTAGAGTAGGAACTTCCTTTCCTCAAGGGTATGTTCATTCTTCCAAACTGAGCGAAAATCACTATTATTAGCTTTAGCAATGCTTGAAAAAACTTGTCCCTAATATATTGCTTCTAGGGGACAATGGGAAATTCTTAAAACTGGGTAACCAATAAGAAAGACCCAGAAAGAACCAAGTATGATGAGAATGTCTGAAAAAAAAAATGTGTTCTTTTGAGCAAATTGGCCCATCAAAAGCACTAATAACCTATTTTGAATAATCATCACAGAGGCACAATCTATAACTCTCACTGCCTGAGCTTCTCCATCTATGAAACAGGGATAATAAAGAGTGTTATGAGGATTCAATGAGTCATAACATGTAAATGTGTAGAAGAAAGCCTAGTGTGTAGCAAGTTCTCAATTCTAGATCCCATTACTTTTATTCACATGATTTTTTTCTGAACTTGTAAAATAAGTTTGTACAACCGCAATCTCCTCTCCTTTGGGACCTAGACACAATACCTACCACTCGTTGAACGTCTATCATTTTCTGGGCATTTGACACATAGTTAATTTCGTCCTCATAATAATCCTATGAGAAAGGTACTAGAAACTGAGGATCAAAGAAATTAAATAACTTGGCCACACCAAATAAGGGCTGGAGCAAGGATCTGAACTCAGGGCAGAGGGACCCAAAACGTATTTCCCTACCCTGCTTCTCAAAGGCACTAAGGTAACTGCTCTCTGTATCCCAAAGTGAAACTGAACTCAATTAAAAATAAGCACATAGGCCAAGGACTTATCTCTGACAGGGTAGATGCTTGGTGCCTCTCAGAGAATTTTAGCTTAACACCCTGAGATTAGTTAGCCTTGCATCTCTGATCCACAGAGGTCTGTTTAATTCAAGTCACATGTGGGCATTTTCACTCCGATTATAACGTCAGTTCTAAATCTGTTGGTATGTCACAGAGGCACAAAACCCAGGAAAGAACTTGAGCTGTTACTGTTCCCAAGCAGAAACATCCTTGGAAGCTTATCTGAACAGAAGGCCCATCTGAAACCTTGGAGGTTTGCCCAACGCTGGTTTCCTGTCTAACTGAAAGCAGAGAGGCCCAGACACAGAGCCAAGAGGTTCGCACTTGTGTGATCGGCAACCTAAATTTGTGGATTTGGACCAATAAAGGCCAAATGCAGCCGGCAGCCGGGGCCCCGCATGCGATGACACCACTCCAGTTGGCCCAACGGTAGGGGGAGGAACTCACAGAAGACAAACGTTGTAAATGAAGCAACAATGCAACAAGGCAAACCGACTTCCCAACTGGCAGAGAAGGGGAGACAGAACCCCCAGGATTATTTTTGTAAATTATTCTGCTGTCCTTGGCATCCAGAAAGGATCCTTTGCTATCTGTGATAACGCTGGCAGCTAACACGTACTGAGTGCTTGCCGTGTTTGTGAAACTCTACCAAGCACCTTACATATATTATTTTAATGGTGGATGATGATAACAAAAGTGGCTGAAAAGGCTAGTGTGCAGGGGCACCTGGGTGGCTCAGTTGGTTGAGTATGACTCTTGATTTCGGCTCAGGTCATGATCTCATGATTTCATGATCCCTGAGTTGGGCTCTGCACTGACAGCAGTGGACCCTGCTTGGGACTCTCTCACTCCCTCTCTCTCTCTCTGCCGCTCCCCTGCTCATTCTCTCTCTCTCTCTCTCTATCAAAATTAATAAATACACTGTTTTAAAAAAGGCTAGTGTGAAGCTTCAGCATTTCCATGGAGGGTGTCATGTGGCCACAATCTTTGCTAACAAGGAGCCACCTGTGTTTTTAGAGCTGCACTATCTCACCTGCCTGCACCATTTTTTTACCCCAGCACAAGATCAGCCTGAGTTAAGACATTTCCTTGTTGCTATGCCATGGCCATCGCTGCAGAGATGACCCCATTGCCCCCTGGGAAGTAGAACCCCTGATGCATCCAAGGCCCTTCAGCAGGTATTTCCAGCCACCTCGCAGTGGGGCTTCCTGCTCTGGCTACACTTGAACCCACAAACTACATTGATTTGATTTGTCGAACACCCTCCCTTTGCTTAGCTGAAGCAAGGCAACATCTGTGGGAAGAGAGGGGGGCCATGTCTTCACATATTGTTTTCTTAGGAGAGAGGAAGCTTTCCTAGATACCCCACAGGAGATGTCGTGTGTCATTGATCAGAGTTTGGTCCTGTACCCATTTCTAAATCCAACCTTCACGGGAACATGGCTGCCATGATTGTCTTAGACTTATTGGGATCTGCCCCTGAAGCTGAGATGGGGTCAGCTTCCCCAGGATCATGTTAGCAGAGGTCACCACCAGAAGACATGGAGGTTAGATAGGAAGAGCTGGGGCACCGATGCTGTGACAGCCAGTAGGGTCTAAGCAGGAGTGCATATTCACAGGTGTGACTGCCGCAGACAAAGTCTTACTTTCCCTCACCCGTCACCTGTCCAGGGCTCGTTCTACTCGTCCCAAGGGGAAAAAAATCTGTCCTTCTTTATGTTCCCATGCCGCTCTCTACCTGTTTCTATGAGAGCACTTATATCTTATTTAAAAGCTGTCTTCTTTTCACACATATCTCTTCCAGCTAGACTTGCAGCTTTCCCATTACAGAGGCCATGTATTATTCAAGTTTGTATTTCCAGTGCCTACCATAATTCCTGGAATAAAATAGGAGCTCAATAAATGTTGGGTTGAAATGATTTCTGAATTTCTCTTATGGAAGTCTATGTCATTACCTAGAAAGGGGGATGGGGTGCAGGTTTGGTTTAAAAAGTGGGAAAGAGGAGCAGCTGGATGGCCTAGTGGGTTGAGCAGTCAACTGTCGATTTCAGCTCAGGTCATGATCTTGCAGTTCTTGAGATCGAGCCCCGTGTTGGGCTCTGCGCTGGGAGCATGGAACCTGTTTGGGATTCTCTCTCCCTCTCTGTCTGTCTGTCTCTCTCTCTGTCTCTCTGTCCTGCCCCCGCTCATGCTCTCTCTCAAAGTAAATAAATAAAACATTTTAAAAATAATAAAAAGAAAAAAGAAGAAACAGGAAAGAAAGGAACATGACTGTTGTTGGTTTGTTATTTTAAAATTAATTTTTAACCCACCTAATTCAAAAAAAGGACGTAAGGGAGCAGGGATGCTGGGTGTAATGTGCTGTGCTTAATGTCACCGTGCCTGTGCTCCCCAGAGCACACAGGAGAGGGTGGGGCACAGTGATTCAGACCTCATCTGTGCTCAATTCAGAAAGACACATTTCCCAGCTTGCCCAGGGCTCTGGCAGGGAAAACTCAGATCCCCAAACTCAGGTCATTCTAGTGCAGCAGTAACCAGCTGGGTTTTCAGCGACTTGGATGGAGCCATCTGTTTTCCCAGCCCACATAAAAATATGCACAAGTAGGGTGCAAATCAGCACATCTACAGCTTCCAGGGGACCTGCTGGGATGCGCCCTCCCTTTGGGGATCACTGAAAGGTAAACCCAGCGTGGGAAGACAGAGGGAGAGCAGCAAGGCTAAGGAGCTAAGCAAATCCAGACCCTGCGGTCCCTTCTCTGCCTTTGCCTAGAATAGGGCCCATCTGGCTTCCCGGCCACGTGGCCATTGTGTTTGTGCTCCTGTGCCGGGCACCGCGGGGCATGCTGAGTGCCCGGAAAATTACCAGCGGCCTCACGCAGTTCCCACCCGGCACCGGCACCACCGGGAATTGGTGGCATAGGAACTCCCTTCTCTGACGCTCCTGGGTCCTCTGACTGCCTGGGCCAGCCTCGGATTCCCACATAACGAGCCTGGTGAGCCCAGGTGGTCGGGAACAGAGGGGCTTTTTGTGTCCCGGTCCTAGAGAAGAGAGCCCCTTAGCTTTTCCCACATAGCCACCCCCTCCCACCCCTCTCGGGCTGCAGCCTCCCCTTTCCTGCCCCTCCACATCACAGAAGGGAATTTAGAGCAGTCTTGGCTCTGCAGCGAAGACGGAGGACAGTAAATTCCACATGGAAAATGGAATAAAATGGGGGTGCTGTTAGCCAGCCACCCAGGTGCAGACGGCTTTTGGCAGCCCAGGACCAGGCGGTGATTTAGAAGGGTCTGTCTCCAAGCCATTACAGTTAATTGTCGCAGAGTTACAGACTCATCAGCAGGCAAAGAGCCAGCTCCAAATCCCCAGGGAATTTCGGATGGATTAATAAACAAAGTGGCAAGCATGTAAGGCAGCCGATTCTCTATAAAGAAATGATTTCATTTTTTTTTTCTTTATTCCTCACTTCTGGATCCACTGCCTAGGATCCACTCTTCTCCA
This sequence comes from Acinonyx jubatus, assembly GCF_027475565.1. Classification (NCBI taxonomy): domain Eukaryota; kingdom Metazoa; phylum Chordata; class Mammalia; order Carnivora; family Felidae; genus Acinonyx; species Acinonyx jubatus. Next base: position 44,627,887 of record NC_069395.1, read on the forward strand.
CGTCTTGGAAGGCGTCTGGCCAACAGGCCCCTGGGTTGGGCGAAATTATCACGTTCCTTATTTTTGATCTAGCAACACAAACACTTTCCCTGTGGGGTAGTGCATTTTCCGAGACTCCTGATTCAGTTCAGAAAGATGCATCTCAACCCGGTCATCTTCTTGACTCGGTGGCAGTCACCGTTAAACCAAGATTCCGCAGAAAGACAGTTCTGCGTCTTAACATCGGTAGCACGGATGACATCACCACTGTCTATGTATAGAAAGCCTATGCGCAATTGGGAGCCGAAGCGGTAGCTTAATTGACATCATACACGGGATCAGCGAATCTGTTCATTGGAGCTGGTGCTGAGGAAAAGAGAAACGCAGTGCTGGGCTTTGATTATAACTTCCTCTTCCAGTTTCTCTTTCTTTGATGTTTCTGCTAAGGTCTCTCCTGTTACTCCTGAGAGGCAGGAACTGTCTCAGAGAGTACACTGCTCTTTGCTGTAAATGCCTGCTGGCTCCCCTGCCCCACAAAGAGCTGTAAAATCCACGCCATCACAAACGATCGGGGCCTGCCTTTGTCTTTCCTTGCTGCTTGTGAATTCCCGTCTCCTCTAAGCCTTCTCTATTCCACACAGCCCAGAGAAATAGAGCCATGAAAAAGCAAGGAATCCAACTTATAAATGAAGAGGGAAATGCATTTTCTAAAAACAAATGCTAAAAAACTAAGTGAACTAATTAATACCTGTGCGAGGAAAAGAAAGTTCTTCTGAACTGCTTAAGAGTAATGATTTCAGGGGCGCCTGGGTGGCTCAGTGGGTTAAAAACTGAAGGTTACAGTTGAACAAAGCACCATCCGACGTGGGCTCAGGTCAGGATCCCATGGGTTCGGGGGCCTGCAGGCTGCTTCTGATTCTGTGTCTCCCTTGCTTTCTGCCCTTCCCCCACTTGCACTCTGTCTCTCTAAAATAAATAAAACGTTAAAAAAGTTTTTTTAAAGAGTAATGATTTCATTTCTGTGTTACTTATTTGAAGATATACTTTATATTTTGCTCTTATTGTGCTTTTCTATTTAAATTTCTCAGTATGACTGAACGCTCTATTATATCGAGTCTGAGCTTCCCGGAATTAAAATTGCAGGGAGATAATGCAGAAAATAAGTGGGTGGTGTTGACCTGCTCCCAGCACGTAAACTGGTCAGGCAGACTTCTGAGGAATAATGCTTCGCAGCAAAACTTACTACTTCCAGCAAGCTTTTCCTGCAGGGGGCCAAAGAATAAGTATTGTATGTTTTGTGGGCCATGCAGGCTTTGCTTCGACTCTTCAATTGTGTCCTTATAACACAAACACTGATACAGCCGACATGCAAATGGATGAGGGTGTCCGGGTTCCAACAAAACTTTATTTATAAAAACAGGCCACAGACCAGATTTGACTCATCAGTCATAGTTTGGCGATCTCTGCTTTGTAGTAAAGCCATAGTAAGTTTTCTTCTTTGGCCAAATAGTGACTGGGAGCTTGCAAAACCAAAGTCATTCCGAGGGGATGACACGCCCCCACATGGTCGCCAGCACATAATAACTGGGTCCCTGTCTTCCACTTTCTAGCAATAATAACTGACAATTTAACAGCTATTGTCAGCTTACAAAGTGCATATTAACTACTTGAACTGCAAATTCTGTGGGATAATATCTTCATATTGCAGATTATTTTTTATCATGGGCTTTAAGTTTCTGGGAATAAGCAGGTGAGTTATCCAGACCAGCCATCCCAATAAAAACAACCAAAAATGCTAAATACAATACAAAAAGCACCTACTTAAAAGCACCCCAAAACTAACACATTAGAAAGGGACTAGCAGACCTAAATGGAGGGAAATTATTAAGAAAGCACAGAAGCAACTTTTGCCTTGATACTATCTGCTGATCCTGGCAAAATGGAACTTTTGGTGACTTTATGGAGTGATCAGGACAGAAATCAAAGCCTAGAGACTGTATGAGCTACCACGTCTACCAATAAATCACCCCTATGATAAAGTTGAACCTCAAAGAAATAACCCCTGGGGTAAAAGAGCCAGAAGTGAAGCAGCCTTCCTGCAAAGAAACAGGTGGATTTCATATCCCCAGGTAGGTCAAGGACCCTCAAGCCTTGAAATTTGGTTTAAGGCGGTAGTTCCTCCAGACATCTTTCAGAAACAAATAATAAATTCTTTTTGGAGGAAGGTATATATAATTCATCCTGGGCCTCAAATTACTCCTATAAATGATTTTCCAAGCACAAGGACTTAGCATATAGTCAAAAACGTAAGGTTACAATTAAACAAAGCACCGTGAAGTCAACTAAAACAGATTTGCAAATATTTAGCTGGTAGAGTTATCAGATACAGGTTACAGAGCAAGAGTGTTTACTATTCTTAAAGGGGAAAAAAAAGAACAGGCATGATAGCAGAAAGCCATAAAAAAATGACAGTGTAAATTTTTCTTTAAAGAACCAATGAACTTATAAGAAGGGAAAATGAAATAACCAAAAGTTTAAACTTATTACAAGTTTTTAACAGCAGACTAGACACACCAAAGGAGATAATTAGATATTAGAAGCCCCATATCTGGGGGGGGAAAGGTGGCCAATATTCCACTGGTAGTAGGTACCCAAAAAGATAAATTTATTTCTTTGGAACCTAAAGTCCCACAAACTTTTCAATCTGTGGCCAACTTGGTGGTCATAGGTGTTTGTATTGCTAAGGGAAAGAGGAAAATTCACCCCGTCTCCACATCAAACTGACAATTTCTAACCCAGTTTTGATGCCACGTTCTACCCCCTGACTACATATTCCTCACCACGCCACTAGGACACTGATGTCTTTGTCCTGTCCAGGAATTTTGATCTATGACCACATCCACTTGATCTGCCGCAGTGGAATTCCAATTCTTCCCTTGAGTTTCAGTTTGCTCTAGATAATGAAATGAAGAGAGAACAGCCTGCTACTTTGATCAAAGAGTCCTTGTGGTTAATAACCAAACAGGAACAAAGTTGAGAGTAGAGGAAAAAACAATGAAAGAAGTGCTAATAAATATATTTCTTCATCTAAAACTATTGAAAAGTCTCTACACGAGAATATTAGCTCCCCTGGTAGTCCCACTGTTCAGAGAGAGGGCTGCACAATCGTGCTCCTCAAACAGCCCCATACGCTGCCCTTAGCTTGACGCTCCCAAGGTCCCCCAACCGCTTTAGTAACTAACTTCGCAGTGATTGAACTCTGTCCAGATGCCTTCACACGGACCCTCAGGACTTGACCAATTCAATAGGATTCTTTTTTTTTTTTTTTTTTGCTTCCTATAATAGACTATAGTCCAATTGAAACCCCTGTCCTAGTTTTCTGTTACGCTTTTCATGAATGTTAATTCTGTCTATATTTTAAGTCCCATAAGACAATCAGTACACATTACATTTACCATCTAGTCTTTCTACTGGTCTTCATTCCTTCTTGGATTTCTGGGATAACTTTCCCAGAAAAGAATTCCCTTTAGCATTCTTCTTAGTGCAGGTCTCCTGGTGTGGAATTCTCTGCTTGAATTTGTCTAGAAATGTATTTGAAAATATATTTGAAAGGTATTTTTACTGGATAAACAATTCCAGCATGACATTTTTGTTTTTTCTTTTGGCACTTTGAAGATATCATCACATTGCTTTCTGGCTTTTATTTCTCTTTTAAGAAAATAGCTATCAGTCTGATTAATGGTCCTTTAAAGGTAATGTGTCTATTTTCTCTGAATGCTTTTAAGACTTTGGTTTGCAGAAGTTTTACAGTTATGAGCTTAATCATGGTGATTTGCTTTGTATTTATACAGCTTGGAGTTTGTAACACTTCTTTGATATATTTCATTAATTTTGGAAAAGATCCCAGCTGTTATTTTTTGAGCTACTGCTTCTGAACTATTATCTCTCCCCAGGGTTTCTATGACTCCAATTATATGTATGTTGGATCTTTCCTCCAAGGTCCACGTATCACTTCTGTAACTTTCTGTGTTCTTCATCCTTTTCTGCTGTGTGCTTCAGTCTGAATATTCTAACTGACCTATCAACCCAGTTAACACATCCTCTTTTTTGTTATGTCCAATATGCAGTTAAACCCTTTACTAAGATCCTAATTTCAGTTATTACATTCTTTAGTTGTAGAAGTTCCATTTGATTCTTTTACAGAATTCAGTTTTCTGATAAAATTCTCCCTCTTGACATCTATGTCTCTTGAACACATTAATCAGTTTTTTTTAAGTCCATGTCTCCTAATCCTATACCTAGGTTAACTGTGGGTCTGCTTCAGTTGTCAGTTTTGTTTTTAATTCTGTTTCTTCGTATTTCTAGTAATATTTTATGGAATATACAACACTGTTTATGGAAAACTGTAGATGTTCAGGACGATGTCATGTTTCTCCGGGGGGATTTATCCTATCCTCTGATGGACAGCTATAGTAAACCCCAAAAAGTGAGATGATTCAAGTAGCTTGTAATCTTACTAAGGTTTTGTATACCTCTGGCATATCAACCGAGAGCCTGCGGTATTTGCTAGAGCTCCTCCTCCTTGGCAAATTCCTGAGCTCCAATTTTTATCTCCTCACCCTCATGATACTGCCTCAAACTCCTTTTTGCTTTCTGCCTGCTTTCCTCTTTGGCTTCGTGCCTGCACACCTTAAGAGTTTAACAAATGCCTCCAGGTGAAAGGTTCTCTTCCTCTCCTGTCAGACAATCTTGGCTCCTCAGGTCCTGTCGGCCTCAGCAGCTCTGAACTCCAGTTTGTGTCCCTCTAGCTGCACAAGACCACTGAAATCTCTGCTAAGTTCTCTGCCTCTTAGCATTGCTGCCTTTCCTTTCAGGCTGAAAATTGTCACATTTCCTGAATGTGACACAGGGAGTGTTGGACTCACCTTAATGAGCCTCTCCCTTTCATGGATCTTCACACCCTTCAAGTCCTAGATACCTTGGCTGCTCTTCGATGTCTTAGAAAAATGTGTATTCTGTGTTTTATACGGATTTCCTGGGTGTTTTCAACAGGAGACGTGGCCTGTGAGATACTCCCTTATAACGAGAAGTAGGGTGAGCTTCCTAAAATAGAAACACAAAATGTTTATCTTTCTGCTCTCCTCTTTCTTCTTTTGTCAGGAACAAGAAAAATTTTCATTCTAGATCCCTTCTCAGATGCGTGAGAATCTTCTTCCAACACTACTTAAAGGTCTTCAGGCTTCATTACTTTAGGGCTAAGCCTACCCAGATCACACTTCTGAATATGTCTGGACCTTCAAGTAAGAGAACCTGGCTGTTGCATGTTGCCTGTGGTGTAAGCTTCTAGTCCAGTGTCTGGGAAGACACATTTCCTTAATCTGTGTTTTCAAGTTTTAGGTTAGTCTGCAAATTTCTAAATTTCTCAAATTTAGTGAGGCTCTTCCTGCTTTTCAGAAGTGGAGTTTCCTTATTTATTCTGCAAACATTTACTTGGCCCCAATAACTTCTTGGCCCTTTCCTTTTTGAGTCCATCCTTTTTTCAAAATGAAGAAACTATGAGACAACTCTATGTAAGTCTGTTCTTACGCTCATTGCTATCCCTCCCTTTTCTTGGTAACGCCTTAAAAAAACATCTTTTAACTATATAAGGAATCCACCCAATGAGGCCCATTTATTAAAATCGCATTAGGCATTATTAATCAATTAAAATATATCATTCAGTAGACATTGTATTGGGCCTAATTTAAAATGCATATGTTGGAGCCATAATGGATCACTGCGTTGTCAGATATGGCGGGTCTTCATCTGTTGCTGATAAAGATGAAACTGTTTCTTGAAAAGTAAAAGCCATCTGCAGCTGCTTTGAATGTCAATTGACATTTTGTTAATTAGCATTTATTTACAGTAGTTGAATAACAATATCAAACTACAATAAGGAATGAGCAGTTAACAGTAGGGGGAAAAAAAAGCTGGTGCCATTAAGTTCCATCATTTGGCATCTAGTTAAAAACACAAACTCTTTCAGAGATGTAGAAGGGGATCATTGAAGTCTGTTTAAATGTAAAGTGAACCAGAGAAGAGAATGAGATCCCAGAGAGGTGGGGTCAAGGTGTGGCTCTTGGGTCTTAGAATGGAACAGATGAGCAACCAGCAGTGGAGTATCCGCTTGAGCAAAAAGAGAGGATAGGAAGTGAGATGAAATTATTTCCTTATTTAGTGACTTTTTAACACATGCCAAATCATCACTGGAATTTTGGCACTCAGCAGATTCCAAATGACTTGGGTGATCAAATTAAGATGTCAAATTCAGCTCAGGTCCTGAACTATTATCACCCACCTCTGGGCATGAAGCAGGGAGGGAGTGAGGGAAAAAGAGAGGGACCTGATTTTATCAGGAACATTTTGACATGGGGGGGGGGGTGCCTATAATCTTGATTTTTGGCTTGCATTCTTCCCTCCCTGTGACTCCTAAAAGTATGAATGTCAAAACAGAATAACGAAGATATTTTCATAAAAAATAGCTGGTGCTATGTTACCAGATTTCCAGTTGATCTCAACTGCTGTTGTCAATAAACAAATAAATCACAATTTCACCATACTCCATAGAGAGGCACATTTGCCACCTCTACATTTATTCCCTATAATTGGCACCATTCTAAATATTCATTGATGAAAGAGGAAAAAATAAAATCTTCTGCTCTTTTGTCTTTTAGGAATGTTAACAGGCTAACCCAGAAGTCCAATGTGGCTGAATTTTCGTATGAATAAGCAGGACACAGTCCTGCTTCTTCTTTCTTAAAAATGCTGGCAAGCCGGCTTTGCCCCACACTTACAATATTCTGTAACATTACTGTCTTCCAAGAGAGCAATAAAACAAAACACATTGCCAGTAAAGAGCTAATGATTTCCATGATCATAAGCATGCTAACAGCTGTGCACTTATGGAGCTGGTATCCATTTTCTCGTTTCTCTACAGGTTTGTTAGGATTTTCCTAGCTGGCCGTGACTCCCCCTCCATGAAGTAGGATGGGCAATTAGTGATGTGGAAGATCTCTGTCATGCTGGATGGAGTCTGCAGTTCTGCCTATCTTAATGCTCATGTACAAATTAAGAATACAGATACAGAACACTTTAACAGAAATTAAAAAAAAAAAAAACCAAACGCATCAACCTTTCCATTTCCTGGCTCATTTCAGGCAATTGACACTAACCAACTAGCTCTGACCAGGAGTGCAAAACTAGTTTTTTAAACCACCCTCATTTACTGCAAAACAATTGATGAGAGACTGTAAAGCCCAGTTGCTTGGAGAATTTTCACTCTGCTGAAGCCAATGATTGTACCTTAAAAAGAAGTGGTGGCTTTATATTTTAATGATTAATCTCACTTTGAACAGATGGGTTCTAAATCTGCCCAGCTACTTGTTGGCTCAAGTCAAGTGAACTATTCCTTTTGTGAATATTAGCATGTGAAATGCTAATAAATATAATATTTGTGCTATAAAGTATTCCTCAGTTTTCCTAAAGATTTAAGGTGGGGAGATTTTTAGGGGTGCCCAGGTGGCTCAGTCAGTTGAGCATCTGACTTTGATTTAGGCACAGATCATGATCTCATGGTTTCTGGGATGGAGCTTTGCATCTGGCTCTGCATTAGCAGTATGGAGCCTGCTTGGGATTCTCTCTTTCTCTCTCTCTCTCTCTGCCCCTCCCCTGCTCATGCTCTCTCTTTCTCTCTCAAAATAAATAAATAAACATTAAAAAAAAGATGGGGAGATTTTTTAAAATAACCAGCCTGGGTGACTCAGCCAGTTAAGCATCTGACTCTTTCGGGGCTCAGGTCATGATCTCCCGGTTTGTGAGTTCAAGCCCCACATGGGGCCCTCTGCTGTCACTGCAAAGCCTGCTTCAGGTCCTCTGTTCCCCTCTCTCTCTGCCCCTCCCCTGTTCCCCCCCCCTCTCAAAAATAAATAAACATTTAAAAAAGATAACCAGCCTAAATTACAATATGGTGGCAGGACACCATCTAATTTTGTATGTTGGATCTGTATTTGGTGTTAATATTCCTCAGGTTACCTTTTTGCTTCAGAATATAAAAAGGCTTAATTTTTTTTTAGTAAACATCTCCCCGGGGCTCCTGGTTGGTTCAATCAGGAGAGCATGTGACTCTTGATCTCAGGTTTATGAGACTGAGCCCCACTGGGGGTGTAGACATTAGAAATAAATAAAAATAAATAAATAAATAAATAAATACACTTTCCCTTTCACATCAGTAACTTTATCTGAGATCTAGGGAGGGCTGAGCTTGCCTACCCTTATTCTAATACCCAGAAGACCACTGGCTTGAAAAATAAATTATCTTTTGCCTGCTGAATTATCAACCACTTTACATTAAATCAAAATGTGCCAAGCACTTCAACATATACCATCTTCTTTCATGTGATTCAGTCCTTCGACAGTCTTGCAAATCAGGCAGAATTATTCCCATTTTATGTATTAGGAAACTGGGGCTCACAGAGGTTAAGAGAAGAATTCAAAGTGACACAACTGGAGAGCATCTAATGACAGACAAATCCTTCTGTGATTCCAGTGCCAGCGCTCTGTCACAGACCAATGTACTCATTTTATGAAGACCATTGGGAAGATAGCTGATATTAAGATAAGGCCTTATCCCTAAGTTTTTAATTCAGTTCTGAGCTGTGCTGTCTTTTGTTTGAATTGGTCCTCTCTTCTCTCAAAGTCAAAACTAATGCCAAACCCCCCCATTATCATTAAAACATCCAGAAAAGGCCAGCTCACCTTTTGTCAGATTAGGGGAAAAAAGTAGACGTATGTGCTATGGAACTTTCAAATTCAGAAGTCAAGAGAGGTAAGATGGGGCACCTGGGTGGCTCAGTTGGTTAAGCGTCCGACTTCGGCTCAGGTCATGGTGAGTTCGAGCCCTGTGTGGGGCTCTGTGCTGGCAGTTCAGAGCCTGGAGCCTGCTTCAGATTCTGTGTCTCCCTCTCTCTCTGCCCCTCCCCCACTTGCACTTTGTCTCTCAAAAATAAAGTAAAATGTTAAGAAAAAAATTATAAAGAAAAAGAAGTCAAGAGAGGTAAAAAACCCAAAACGATCTCTAGAAGTTACCAGGGACTTTCTTATGCTGCCATAGACTAGCCATCTCTCTCATTTTGTGAGGGGTTCTTTCTTCTTGCCTTGCTTTCCATATCCCAGCAATGTCTGCATCTTCTTAAATGTTCCTACATATGGAGTTACGATCTTCAGTATTTCAAACTCGACGAAAACTAGCCCTTTAAAGAAAGTGCAGTGCACAAGAAAAGTGTGGGCTTTATCACAGGCAGGCTTGGCGTCGAATTCCTTACGTGGCCCACCCCCACACTGTAAGAATAGGCAGGCTAGTAACCTCTGAGCCTCGGTTTCCTGATGATATTTGTCCTACAGAGTTTTTGCTGAGTGTGATAACATGAACATAATATTTGAAATAGCAGGAGACTTTTACAGTAAAAATTATTCTCTTTCTCTTCACTTCCTTGCATTAGTTCATCTGGAGGCAACTTATTTCTGTAAAGAACTTTTCTCCATTGCTACTTTTTCTGTCCTGAAAAAGTAATTATTTATTATTGGTGTTGTTGTTGTTGCTGTTTTCATTGTGGTAAAACTCACAAAACATAAAATTTACTATTGTAATACTTTTAAGTGAACAGTTCAGCAGTTCCAAGTATATTCACACTGTTATGCAATCATCACCACCGTCTGTCTCAGGAACTTTTTCATCTTCCCAAACTAGATCTCTGTACCCATTAAACAATAACTCCCCATTTCCTCCTCCCCCAGCCCCTGACAACCCCCATCCTATTCTCTGTGTCTATGAATTGGATTACTCTGGGTACCTCATATAAGTGGAATCATACACTCTGTGTTCTTCTGTCACTGGTTTATCTTACTCGGCATAATGTCCTCAAGGTTCATCCATGTGGTAGTGCGTGCCATCATTTCCTTCCTTTTAAAGGCTGAATAATGTTCGGTCACATGTGCAAAGCACATTTTGCTTATATATTCATCTGGGCAGATCATTTTGATTGTGTAGATGCCTGGGCAAAAATATAACTGAGACCATCTTCCTTCAGAAGCTCCTTCCGGGGTTTGAGGTTGAGGAACAGAGGACCCCCCAGGAAAACTTAGCGCTGGGTGGACAAAGCTTTATTGTACTCATCACCTTCTCATTGCTTCCTCTCTGTGATCCAGCACTTTTCCTTCTGTATCATTCAAGTAGCAAGGGCCTGGCCCAAACCTTAAACCCAAGCTTTCATCCTGACATTAAGTCAGGCAACCACCCAGTGTGAGGAGAAGGTAAATAATATCTACTGTGAATTTTAAAATCTTCCTTAGGCAAAATTTGGATATGGAAGGTTGAGGGTTGCCACGTCTGTGAGGTTAGGAAAGAATCTGTTTTCATTCATCGCTGTCTTTTGTTTCCCTGCTCGCCTCCCTCTCTGTCTTCTCCCTTGCCCCTGCAGGAGAGCAAAACTTGCCACCCCAAAATGTGTCTCTTTGGCATGGGCATTATTTGAGGCTGATTATTTTTAAGAAACAGAAGACTCGAGAAGTTTTTCTTTTTGACCTTCCTCTCCCCCTAACTGCCTAAAAGAATTTAGAGAGAGTACCTGTTCCAGGAAGGAAGCTATCACCACAGAGAACCATAGGATACCCTGAATTAGGTGTGGTAGACAGGGAGGAACCTAGCAAAGATGGTTTGCTAAAATTCCTCTGTGTCCCATTGTCTCTGGATGGCCCAACAAACACTTGATTACCAAATATTTACTCTTTCCATTTTCTGTGTGAATTGTCTTCCTTCGTTTTGAAACCCCAGGACCCTACTCCCTTCTCCTTAGTTCAGAGTGACATATATATTTCATTTTGCCCGTCTTTGGAATCTTTCATGTTTCTGTGAATTCCCCATATGTACATAATTAAATTTGATTTTCTTGTGTTAATCTGTCTCATGTGGATTTAATTCCTAGGCAAGCTTGGAGCGTAAAGGAAAATTTTTTCTCCTTAACACCCCATTTTCATTTCCCATACTCATGATAGCTCTTTTGCTGTCATGATATATTTGAGTCTATATTCTTTCCCTGAAATAGGTGCAATGAAAAGCACAGTATTCACCTAAGGAAATAACTTTCTGCTTCAAAAATATTCCCAAGAAATGCTCCCTTTTTTTGTTCATTTTGTTTTGTAAATCCAGGTCCCCAAATCTTAGGAGGAAAAGAATAGTGAAACACTAAATACCACAGAGCAATGTTGTATAGTTTAATGGGAATTTGAAATAATGAAAAATCTAGTACAAATACAATCCACTTACACCAAACTTCCGGGTTAGTTCTCAAGATATTATCTTTTTGAAGAATTGTTTCAACCCCAAATCCACTGTAGATAAAAAGAGCACATGGAACGTCCACCCTTCTTTTTAGAAAATGAAAAAAATACAAATCAATCTTAGTTTCTTGCCTTCAGAACAATGTGAAAAATCACCATTGGAAATGTATGCTCTTTCCCACCTAGGCAGATTTTTAATTCTCTTTTTAAAAAATGGAATGAATGATTCTAAGCAGAAGCTGTTTAAAGCCCAAATCCCAAAGCAAAAATGTTCATAACCAAAGTGTCCCTGGTAACGTTCCCACCATTAACAGTGGATTGCTTGGTGCCTTAAAAAAAGAATTGTAGAAGTTTAGAGATGGAAGGGTCTTGGTCCAAGCCTCTAAACATATGCTTCTCTTCCAGTTTACAAAGTGGGAGACATAGCCCCACAAGTGTGGGGACTGTGGCTGGTGTGATCATTGCAGGATGCTGGGTAGTGGAATCAATGCATTTGGGCAGCATGAAGGTGGAGGAAAGAAAGCGAAAGAGGGAGGAGGAAGGGGGGAGAGCAGAGGGGATTAAGGAGGGAGGAAAGAAGCAGAGAAGGAGGGACAGGAAAGTAAGTAGTATTTGTCCTATCTATCTATCTATCTATCTCTCCATCTATCTCTCTCTCTCACATATATACATATATCCAATAGTTTTTACTATTCAGGTTAATTAAATTATCTCAACAAAATACCAATGCAAATATTAATATCCCATATATAGAGTTGAAGAAACTGAAGTTCAAAGAATGCGAACTCCTGTGTTTTTAGCACATTGGAGAAAGGAGGTGTAAATAAGAGAGGCAGAATTCCTCTTGAGGGGGACCCAGGGCAAAAAGGATGCATGTGAAAGGCTGAAGTGTATTAAATGCTTCCTACCTTTGACTACAGTACTACAGGGAAGAGATCACAGCTCTGACCACGAGTTACATAGACCCCGTTTAATAGTGACTGAGGTCAATTTCTTCCTTATTTGTCAGATATGACAAAAGAAAATAGTAGAATTTATAATGTTTTCCTTTCTATAAGTTCTTTTATACCACTAATGTCTCCTTTAACCCCTTACCAACTGCAGGACATAGTCAGTTGCAGACACAGTAGGAAACGGCCTAGAACGAGGATGTAATGCTAAAGAGGAGGAAAACATCACTTTGATCCAAGCAGTGCTTCTATCCCAAGATGTGAGCTTTGAGTATTCTCATTTCAGCTCCTAGAACAATTGGTACCTGACTGATGGGTCAACAACTGATTTCAAAGGAAAACAAAAGATTCCTGAAATACATTGTGTCTGTGATTTGCAAACAGGACTTTACTGACACATTATTTGAATAATTTGGAAAAAGTGAAGGGCTCTCAAATTCACCAGCGTCTCTTGCTTCAAAACACAGAAGTCTTTTTTCAAGGTCTTGAATGTAACATTCTGAGGCTCCATGCAGATTTCTCTGGCAAACTATTAAACTTCTGTGTCTCTCAGTTTCCTACACACGCGCGCACACACACACGCACACACACACAATTAGAAACACTGACTGGTCTTTAAGTCACGTGCCAGCTCCAGCCTTCCCAGCTTCTGTGATTCCCTGAAGGGTTCTTATGTGGAATGCTGAGTTCACCTGACATTTATGCACCACTGAAGATTTATAGACAAATTTTTGTCATCATCATCATCCCAGAAACTTTCAGAGTATCGGTTATATGCTAAGAACTATCTGTATATTGTTTCTACTTTTCACCATAATCCTTAGAATAGGCATTGTTCTCTCCAATATACTGATGAAGAAACCGCACTAGCTCAAATGTTATTCAATACGGGGGATTAATTGGGGCACCTGGGTGGTTCAGTTGGTTGAGTGTCCAACTTCAGCTCAGGTCATGATCTCTCAGTTTGTGGGTTCAAGTCCTGCGTCAGACTCTGTGCTGACATTTCAGAACCTGGAGCCTGCCTTGGATTCTGTGTCTCCCTCTCTCTCTGCTCCTCCCCCAGTTGGTACTCTCCCAGTTTCTCTCTCTCTCAAAAATAAATAAGCATTAAAAAAATTTTAATAGTGAGTATTAATCTTAGAGTAAGTGCTATAGGATATTTTTAAAGCTGACTCACCAAGAAAGGTTTTTGTTTGTTTTGCTTTGCTTTGTTTTTGCCTAATTCTTTTTCTTTAAGATTACATCCTTAGGCTAGAGTCATAAAAGAATAATTATATTTGCAAAGACATGAAGGTGGGCTCTTTTTCAAGGCAGCACAATTCTCACATCTATCAGGCAGTTCGTGAACTTCTCTCCCCACAAACAGAATGGAACCATTTCTATCTTAGTGTCTGTTTTGGACCCTGAACATGTTTTGTCCCAGCATCTATAACATTTCATACAATTTAATCATTACATGCCTATCTCCCCTCACCAGAGTCCCTAACATGATTACTTTTATCTTTGCTGGAGGAGACTTTTTATCTTTATTGTTCCATCAATTCAATAGCACCTGATGTATAGTGGGCATAAAAACCCCTGAATTAATGAGTGAAATGCTGATAAATTAGCTTTCACAGTATTGTGTAAATTTAAACTACAAGCAAAAGAAAACTGTGTGAGATAGTAACCATGATCTCTCAGCTTATTTCCATTATTTCTTGACTGATCAACATTAGCATTAGATTGGTTATTGGCTTTCTGCTGAAGCAAGTCCATAATTTACCTCTTATCCCTTGGGGCACCTGGGTGGCTCAGTCAGTTAAGCGTCTGCCTCTTGATTTCAGCTCAGGTCATGATCTCATGGTTCATGAGATCGAGCCCCATGTCAGGCTCTGTGCTGATGGTGTGGGGCCTGCTTGAGATTGCTCTCTCCCTCTCTCTCTGCCCCTCCCCAGCTCATGCTGTCTCTCTTTCAAAATAAATAAACTTAAAAAAAATTACCTCTGACCCCTCTTTTTCCCTATGTACTTGTGATGGTTAGTTTTATGTGTCAACTGGGCCATGGGATATCCAGATATCTGATTAAACATTAGTTCTGAGTGTATCTATGAGGGTGTTTCTAGAAGAGATTAGCATTTGAACTAGTGAATTGAGAAAAGTAGACAGTCTTTCCCTTTTGGGGTGGTATAATCCAAGACACAGAGGGCCTATAATAGAACAAAAAGGCAAAGGAAGTTTGGACTGCCTTCCTTCTGCCTGACTGCTTGGTATAGGACATCTATCCTGCCCTTTATCTCCTGGTTCTCAGGCCTTCAGATAACACCACCAGCTGGCCCAGTTCTCCAGCTTACACGCATCAGATGGTGGGACTCCTCCGTAATTGGGTGAACCAATACCACATAATAAATCTCTAGCTATATAGACACATTTCATTGGGTCTGTTTCTCTGGAGGACTCTGACTAATACAGTACTTATTTTTATTTCCTCTGTTGAATCTACCTAAACTTCCTTTTCCATCAGTACTCTTTCTTAGCTTATACCCTCAATTTGTTGAGGAGCACATCATCAGGTAACTTCCTAAAAATCTACATGGGAAGGTAGATTTTTAAAGCACTTGTATATCCGAATGTTTTATTATTGGATTGATCATGTGGCTGAGCATTATATTTTGAATCAAAGACATTTTCTTTCATACTTCAAAGATATTCATCCATTTTCTTTTATCATTCGCTGTTACTATTGAAAAATTTGCTGCCAATCTGGATCTCATCCATTTGACCCTTCCCCCACCCTCCGATCCTGCCCCCATGTCTGGAAATGCTATTTTCCCACAACCCAAATTCCATGCAGTTATGTCTAGGTGTGTACAAACATTCACTAAGCCTTCTTGTCATCAGGTAGGTTCTTTTTTTGTAGGAATTTATATATTTCACCACTTAATTTATAGTGATTCTCTAGTGACAAATGCCAACATCAGAGTGAGATCTTCCTTGACCACCCAGATAAAGTTGTAGAAATGCCCAGTGCTCAATCTCTCTTCCTTCCTTGCTTTATTTTTATTCAGAGCACACACCAGTCTCTAAACCACTGCATAATTGGCATGTCCAGGTGGTTTAGTCGACTAAGCATTGGACTCTTGATTTCAGCTCAGGTCATGATCCCAGGGTCATGGGATCGAGCTCCACATCAGGTTCCAGGCTGAGTGTGGGGTCTGCTCTGAATTCTTTCTCTTCCCCTCCCTCTGCCCCTCCCCACTATGCTCTCTCTCTCTCTCTTTCTTTCTAAAATAAAATAAAAACTAAAACAAAATAATTCACTTACTTTTTTTTCCTCTTCCATCACTAGAATGTAAGAGGACAGGGAGTTTGATCTTTTTTCTTCACCATTGTGTGCCCAGAACACTATCTGGGTCCTAGCAGGTATTTAATAAATCTTTGTTAAATAAATCTTTATTTCATATTCAAGGAAGAGGCAATAAAAACTCCCTCTGCATGTGTAGGGCTTGTCAACTGTCAGATTTCACTTCACACTGAGTGATTGAGTTAAGGCAGCTGGACATGAGGAGAGCTGGCCATTAAACCGGGGCCTCTCAGATGAGAGATTAAAGAATTTACACCCAACTTCTCCCCAAAGAGTTCATTCTGAAAAACAATTCAGATAACAAAATTTTATTCAGAGTTACAAGTAAATAATTTTAAAATAATGTGTGGGGGGAGGATGTGGAAAGAGAAAGAGAAGAGAAATCGGAAGTAACTCCACCTAAACAGACGATAGGGTTGTTGGTGATGAGTTTTTATCTTTGTATTTTCCTGTACCTTTCAGTTTTTTCCGTTTATTATACAAATTTGTAAAAGTCTAAAAGTTAACGGAATACGTTTCCCAGATGCTCTAGTGAGGATTATCCCCGTGTTTGCCGTCTCCAGTGAACTGCTTTCATGTGAATATTGATTCAGTTCTTCCTCTTCATTCCAAGTCACTACCTGATTCTACTCTCCAGTGTTCTCCATGTCCTTTTAACTCTTTAACCATCTGGAAATATCACTTTAATTTAGGCATAGGTTTATTTAGAAATCTTACATTTGATGGCATTAGCATTTCCGCTACCTAGGCAACAAAGTATGCGTTTTTTTTCTCTAACATTTTTTTCATTTTTAGCAAAGTGAAATCTCAAAATCTTTTAATAAACTTGTAAAAGAAAATCCAAACTTAAATATATTCCTTTCTCTTAAAGAAAAAAGTGAGGGGATAAGTATAAAGGGCTGCATATAGGACCATGTTTCTTAGAGAAAGCAGAATAAGCCTGGAAAGAGAGAAGAGTGTATATTTCAAAATAAAACAGAAAACATCCTGAAATGTCAATGAAATCCACATCCAATTTTCAAAGTTCAATCAATTCCTTGAAGAGCATCCTGACTGAGTATACACACTGCATCTTAAGTACACATAGACCCACATACACTATTTCTTCAATTCTGGAAGCAATGCATCTTCTTCTAGAAACATTCCAGTATTAAAAATGCAAATAAAGACTCCAGCAAAAAATGCCCTACCCTAAATTCTAAAGATAACTTCTGTAGGATGCAATTTTGAGTTCTACACTTTTACTTAAAAATTATGTTGCAAACACTATCATATCATTTAAGTTCTTCAAAATTGGATTTTTTTTCAGAACCATCAATGGACCATAGCCTAACCACGCCAATACAATTTCTCACTTAATTTCTTTCCAGTTTTTGATATTATAAGTAGAATATAAAGAACATTCCTCTGCAAAAAGGATTGTCCACATTTCTTTTTTCGTTTCTTTTTTTTAAATGATTTTATTTTTATGTAAACTCGACACCAACATGGGGGTCCAACTCACAACCAGAGATCAAGAGTCGCGCACTTTACCGACGAAGCCAGCCAGGCACCCCTCTTATTCATTTCTAATGACAGAATTGTCGAAGAATCCTTGGGCCAAAGGACCAGGGGTTTTGAGGCTCCTAAAACACACTGCTGAATATCTCCCCAGGAGAATGGCACCATGGGACACTCCCTGCCCCAGGGTTACCTGACACTATCCACCTGCTGACCCTCTCTATCCCTGACTTGACAATTCGGTGAGAAGTGATGTTTGGATTTGTGAGAGTATTAGGGACATTTAACTTTCTCTTCTTTTTTAAAACTATTTATAATTCCTCCATAAATTGCCTCTGCCCTCTTCTACATTTTTTTTCCTAAAGTGATAGTATTTTTCTTACAGATTCATAAAAACTGAACAATAAATGTTGCCAACTCTTTGCCTGCCATCAGTGGCAAGCATTTCTCCAAGGTTGTCACTTAATGTTTTCTGTGACATTTTCTTTTTAGTTTAAGGAGTGATAGTTTTTATATACAGTGTTAAAAACTTTCTTTCATCAAATCTATTCATCTTTTCCTTGTTCAAAAAATCCTTCTTCTGAGAGCAATCCTTACTTTCCTCCACTCTTTGTGTTGTTTTATTTGTGACATACGCTGTGTTACAGGGACGTGGCTGGAACTGATCACCACATGTGACATACGGCGCAAGGTAAGGATCCAGCTAGATATTTCCCATAATCCATTTATTGAGTAATCCTTCCCTGCTCTTGCTTTGTAATGTCACCTTTACAGTGTCTCAAATCATTCTAACAGGGTGATTTCTTTTTTTGAGGGCTATTCTCTTTTTTTGATCCCTGCTTGTGACGATACCACTGCTTACCACATGTATCAACTGTCTGGTAGAACAAATTCACCCCTCCTCATTTGCTTTCCTTTCCAAATTTTCTTTTGCTGTTCTCATCTGTTTATTCTTCCAGCAAATCTCCCAAAGAAAAACTCCACCGAAAGTGTATTGGAGTGCATTAAACCTAAAAATTAATGTGAGAAAAACTGATACATTTCTAACAGTCCACACAGACACGCTGTATGCCTTTCTTCGTTCAAGCCTTATTTTCTGTTTCTTGAAGTTGTACTGCGATATTTTCCACAAAGGTCTGACACATTTCTTATTAAGCTTATATTTCTAGGTGTTTTATATTTCTGCTACTATTGTGAAAGAGATTTTTTTTCTCATTATATTTTCTGACTGTGGCTGATGTGTTTGACAGCCATTGATACTTATATTCATTCATCTTGCTGAACTCACTTCTAATTATTTTGTAGCTGATTCTCTAGGGTTTTTCTAGATATATGATCATATCATCCGCAAATAATGGTAACTTTGTTTCCTCCTTTCCAGCAATCACACTTCTTATTTCTGCTTTCTACTATTAAACAATAGGGAAGATAGAAGACATTCTTGCTTTATTCCTGACGTTAATGGAAATGTCTCTATTGCTGTTTTCACGTAAATAATGATATGAGCTACCAGTGTAAAATATTCTTTAATGTTTTAAGGAATGATTCTTCTATTTATAGGTAACAAAGAGATTTTTTCCATCAGAAATGACTTTACCAATGTCTTTCAAAATTTAATGATCATATGGGTTTTCTTTGTGACCTATCAATATGTTATAACAATACATTTCCTAATATTAAACTAAACTGACATTTTCTATTTGGTTGTGGTGGATTATTTTTTTCAAATATTTTTTTATACTTCAGTTGGTTGTTAAATCATTTAGAATTTTAAAATATATTAGTTCAGGGGTGCCTGGGTGGCTTAGTCAGTTAAGCGTCCTGCTTCGGCTCAGGTCATGATCTCACAGTTGGTTCCTGAGTTTGAGCCCCGTGACAGGTGAGCCCCGCTTCTCTCCTTCTCCCTCTCTCTCTCTTTCTTTCTGCCCCTCGTGGGATTCTCTCTCTCCCTCTATCTCTGCCACTCACTCACTTTTGCCCTCTCTCTTTCAAAAAAAATAAAAATAAAAAATATCAATAAATATCAGTACAATTTTTAAAAAAATAGTTCATTTCTTGTTATCCTATCTTTGTTAGGCTTTCCTACTGGTAATCATAATGGCAGTGTGATCATTTTGCAAGTGCTTACCACATTCCAAACACTGCATTTTGTCGTTATGATTTTTACAACATTTAAAAATTAGATATAGCATTATCTATATTTTACAGATAAGGAACTAAAGCCCAAAGAGGTTCTTAACTGAGGCTAGGATCACACAGCTGGAGAGAGAAGCCTGTCTCTGCAGCTTGTACTGCATAGTTCTGGAGAGTTAAATATGAGTTGGGTAGTTTTCCATGCTCTGAAAGAGAATACACACAATAGGAAAAATCTGTTCCTTGAAATAATGAAAAGACTGATCCATATGCATACAGGAGGCAAAATCATGCTGTGAAAATACATGGGCTTTGAAACCAGAAAAATGCTGGTTTGAATTCCAGCTCTGTCCATTACTTAGTACCACTCAATAAATAGGAATTATGGTCATTATAAAAAGTCTTGTCCCCAAGCCTTCTTTGACAACATTTTCCACTTACACCTGGGTCTTTTTCTAATGCTTTTCCATAACACCCTATTGCCCCAGGAAGGCAAGCATTTCATGTAGACGATGAAATGTATTATTTCAGTCATATGTATTATTCTCTGATAGTCTTAAAATCTCTATGTTTGTTTTCATATCCTCCTTGGTCTTTGGTATTTACCTGTGTGCCCCCTTTTGTCTCAACTCGATTTTCTAAACATTTGTCTATTGTTTTCTTTTAATAACCTTTTTCTTTTAGAATAGTCTATTTCTTTTAGAACAAGCTGAACAATGGTCCCCAAAGTGTCCATGTCCTAATCTCCAGAACTGGTAAATGTTATCTTGTATGGCAATAGATTATCTGCAGATGTGATTAAATTAGGGATTTTATGTTGGGGAGGTTATTCTGGATTATCCAGGTGGGTCCTCTGTGATCCCAGGCTCCTTCTAAGAGGGACATGGGAAGGTCAGACAGAGGACAAAGCATTATGACCCCAGAAAGACAGATTAGAGAGATGTAGCCACAAGTAAAGGCATGTGGGCAGCCTCTAGAAACTAGAAAACACAAGGGATGGAATTTCCTCTGGAGCCTCCAGAAGGAACCAGCCCTGTCAGCACCTGGACTTTAGTCCCTAAGACTCATTTTGGGCTTCTGACCTCCAGAACTGTAAGAGAATCAGTTGTGTTATTTTAAACCAATAAATCTGTGGTAATTTGTTACAGCAGCAATGGGAAACTGGTGCAAATAGCTTTAGATGGACAGAAGAGCTGCAAAGATAGTACAGAATTTCCATTTACTCCATACCCAGTTCCCTCTATTGTTACTATCTTACAGGAGTATGATACATTTGTCACAATTAATGAACCAATACTGATAGGTTACTGTTAACTAAATCCATACTTTACTCATATTTTCTTAGTTTTACAAATGTCTTTTTTCTGTTTTAGATTTGGATCCAAGATATCACATCACAATTAGTAGTCATGTCTCCTTAGGCACCTCACAGCTGTGACATTTTCTCACATGTTTTGATGACCTTGACAATTTGAAGAATACTGACCAGACATTTTTTAGAATGTTCCACAGTTGGGATTTCTCATGACCAGGCTGGGATCATGGGTTTGGGGGATGAGGACCACAAGGATAAAGTACCATCTTGATCGCATCGTGTCAAAGATGCATATTGTCAACATGACTTATCACCATTGATATTGACCTTGGTCACCTAGCTGAGGTCATGTTTGCCAGTTTCTCCACCATAAAGATACTCCATTTCCTTCCTTTGTCTGGGGTTTTTCAAATAAGGAGCTTTTAAAATTTGTTCATTCCACTGGTTTTGTTTGCTTTGCTTTGTTCTGTTGCTTAATAAGTAGTTAATGTCTGCTTTAATCTTAATGGATTTTTTTCTGTCATGTTTGTGGTTCCTTTTTTATTCTTTTTCTAATTTATTCAGTTATATCCTAGGTTTACTTCTTTTTATTCTTTTTAAAAAAATACATACAGTGTTTAAGGACACATGATCTCTGATTGTCAAGGGGTTGTTTGCTTTCTTAAACATTTATTACTAATAGTGGTAAAAGAATGTATTTTATATAACTTCTGCCCTTCGGAACATTGTCAGTTTTTCTTTTGGTCTATTATACGATTACTTTCTGTACTTTCTATATTTCCATGAGTGCTTTGAAGGAAGTTATGTTTTCTGCTTGCAAGCTATAAACTAAACACTAAATTTGCTGTGGATAGGAACATACTTGTTTTGAATACTCAACTCCTCAAATAGGGCCTGACACACAATAGGACTTCACTAAATAATTATGGAGTCAATGATTATAAAATTTTGACACCCCTGTTGTGACAACCAAAAATGTCTCCAGACATGCCCAACTGTCCCCTCGTGAACAAAATCACCCCCAGGAATGAACTACTGCTCTAAGATAATATGATTATCCACATAGAAAATCTCAGAGAATCTGCTCCAAAAGTATCAGAATTAGTATTTGAGTTCACCAGGTTTAATTGATACATATAAAATCAGTATTTTAAAAAATTACATTCCTATGTAGTGGGAATACCATATACAGTATAAACACTTAGAGAAAGTAGTTTTAGAACAAAGAACATCAACAATATCAATAAAAATTAGAATAAATTTAATAAAAGATGTGCAAGAACTTATGAAGAAAATAACAAAAATGTAATGAAAGATGTTAGAGAAAACCTAAGAACAGAAAGATTCACCATTATCCTGTGAGAAGACTCATTATCATTGAGAAAGCATTTCTTGCCAAATGCTCTATAAACGCAATGCAGTTCTGATCAAAACCCAACAGGGAGTTGACTCTGAAATTTATATTGAGGAATATGGAATAAAGACAGCTAAGCCACTTTTGTAGAAAAATGATTTTGGAGTCTTGTTATAACATACATCAAATTTTACTCCAAAGCTAGAGAGTAATCAAGAGTGTAAGCAGAGATGGGTAAATAGAACTAGGGAACAGAATAGATATTTCATTTGTAGACCTACATATATATGGAAACTTGATAATGGCAAAGGAGGCTTTTAAAACCTTGGGTAAAGTCAGTAATATACTGAGATAACTGACCTTATCTTTTGAAAAAAGATTCTTTTTTTGTTGATGTTTACTTGTTATTTGTCTTTTACCACTATAATGTAAGCTCCATGAGCACAGGGCTTGGATCTATTTCCTTCACAGCTATATTTAAATGTTGCCTTGGATAACTACTATTCATTTATATCACAGTTCATCAACCTAATTTGCTTTTGTTTTTGAGGGTTTGTGGCTTCCTTTGCATTGCGGTAATCCCAAAGGACAAAATGTCTTACACCTAGTTCCTCCACCATTAGTAGACGATGGTTCTTGTGATAGCTTGAACAGTGGTACTTTATGCTACTGAGTGGTTATGCTCGCACACATATCCTTCAGCTAAGCTGGCTAGAACATGGCCATCATCAGGCCTGCACCAGGCTGAGCCCCTGAATGAGGCCAGTCATTCCACCCTCTCAGAGGAATGACATTCACAATCCAACATGGTACCCTCAGTCAGGACCCTCTCTCACAGGTAGAAGTGCAAAAGAGCTTTCCTAAGAGAAGCAGGGGCTAGTGGGTAGCTCAGGACAAATTCATTAACCCTCCTGGAATATTGAGTGAATCTACATGCCTCTCAGATATTACTAATTCACTTACCAAGAATTTGTGTGTTCCCTTTACTAATGGCCCTCGTCCTGAGTGTGGAGGTTGGGGACCCCACCTAGACATCCTGTCTGATATTGGTCTCTTGGTGCTTCATGGGTTAGTCTAAAGACAATAGAATCTATTTCCACTCCAGGAAAGAAACCTCTTCATTTTGTAGTCTAAGAAATTAATACATGGAATGATAGAGTGACTCATTCCAGGAAGCAAACTGGTATGTTCGAAATAGGGGTGGTTGGGTATAGCACTTGGTTCTCTGAAGTTAGAAACATCTGAATGTGAATCCTGCTTTAGCAACTTATCAGCTGAGTGACCTCAGGGAAGCTACTTCACTTTCCTAAACCATTTTTCTTACTTATAAATTGAGAAGGATAATATCTTTGTACAGTTGCTGTGAAGATAAAAGACAAAGTATATAAAGTATCTGGCATGTACTAAATTTAACTGTAGGTTTCCTGGTTTTTTTCCTTAATTTTATTGCATGCCTCTTTCTACAAAACTAATCTTGAAAGTAGGATCTAGGTTGTTTTAGTCCCCTGTATTCTCCATAATACCCAACCCAGTTCAGAGCATACAGTGGGGGCTCCAGAAATACATCTTTAACTGAAGAAGGTTGTTTTCTGAAAAGACAACATTCATTTAAATGAACAGTGAATTTAAATCTACTCTCGTGGGGCACCTGGGTGGCTCAGTCAGTTGAGCCTCCAATTTCAGTTCAGGTCATGATCTCACAGTTCATGAGTTCAAGCCCCGCATGGGTGCAGATCCTGCTTTGGATCCTCTGTCCCCATCTCTGTCTGCCCCCTCCCAGCTCATGCTCACTCTCTCTCAAAAATAAATAAACAGTTTTAAAAACGAAAATAAAAAAAAAATCTTTGTATTTCACCAGTTTCACTATGATATGTCGAGGGGTTGATCTGTTTTTATTGATTCTGACAGGAGTTCTCTGTGCCTGCTGGACTTAGATGCCTGTTTCCTTCCCCAGACCAGGGAAGTTCTCAGCCATAATTTGTTCAAATAAACCTTCTGCCCCTTTCTCTCTCTCTTCCTCTTCTGGAACTCCTATGATACGAATATTATTTTGTTTCATTGAATCACTTAGGTCTCTGATTCTCCCCTTGTGGTCTGGTAATTTTTTTTCTCTCCTTTTCTCAGCTTCATCATTTTCCATAATTTTATCTTCTATTTCACCTATTTTCTCCTCTGTTTCTCTCATCCTTGATGTCACTGCATCTAGTTTATTTTGTACCTCATTTACAGCATTTCTTTTAAAAAAATTTTAATGTTTATTTATCTCTGAGAGAGAGAGAGAGAAAGAGCACATGAGCAGGGGAGGGGCAGAGAGAGAGGGGGTCACAGAATCTGAAGCAGGCTCCAGGCTCCCAGCTGTCAGCACAGAGACCAATGCGGGGCTCAAACTTACGAATCATGAGATCATGACCTGAGCCAAAGTCAGACACTTAACCAACTGAGCCACACAGGCGCCCCTACAGCATTTCTTAATCCATTGTGACTACTTCTTAGTTCCTTGATCTCTGCAGCAATAGAGTCTCTGCTGTCTTCTATGCTTTCTTCAAGCCCACCTATTCGTCTTATGACTATTATTCTAAATTCTTGATCAGAAATATAGTTTATATCTGTTTTGAGCAGTTCTCTGGCTGTCATTTCTTCCTGGAATGTCTTTTTAGGAGAATTCTTCCATCTCCTCATTTTGGCTAGTTTTCTGTCCTGCACATGTTTTAATATCTTCTTATGTGTCCTGCCCTTGCCAGCACTACTATATTAAAAAGGGGTCACACACTGTCCAGAGCCTGGCACTTCAGAAAATGTTTTTGGAGGGTGTTACATGCACTCTGTTGTTGCATCCTGGCTGCTTTATCTCACTACTTGTGGTGGTGGATTGGACCGCCCGCCAGGTGTGCTTTGATTTGTTCCTTAAAGTAATCCTGGAAAGGAGGAAAAGGAGAGGGGAGGGGAGGAAACCTTATCCCAAACTAAGAGAGAAAACGATAGGGGTGGTGAGAAAGACCAGGCAGAGAATCAAAGAATTTATAGGGCTTAATCCAGAAAGAGAGAGAGGAAGATAAAGAAGAAGGAGATACCGAAAAAGTGCAAAAAGAATATAGTAAAAAAAAGCCTGATTAGAAAAACAACCAGAGGAGAGAAGAAAAAGAGAGAGAGAAATTAAAATTTATAAAATCTGCTGTTTTGTTTTTTCCATTCTTATTGCTATATTATGCTCTTATCTTTTACATATATTCCCAAATGTGAAAAAAATACCACCTAAATAAAATGTTAGTAATGAATAAAATTTCTAGCCTATAAGAGGGTAGTGTTCTTGAACAAGATTTAGGAGGTTATATAGTTTTAATCCATAGAAAATAATTAAGTTCTTCCCAATGTCAATTTATATTTTAGTATAAAAACTCCACATATCAGAACTGCAAAGATTTCCAGAATCATGCCAGAGGGTAGCTTCTAAGTTTATTCTGGCACAACGCCACTCACAGGGTGAGAAAAAGTTCATGATTTTCCATTGTGTGAAGTCACATGTACAAAGTCCTTTTGTCCAAGTGGCCTTGTCATGTGACACTGCTAAATATTTTTCACTTGGCCTTCCAATCACGTCCAAAGTGTCATACCCCTAGAAGCAATTTGATGTATGAATAATGGAAACCCGAGGTGAAGCTCAAAGCAGTGACCAGTTAGTGGGAATTGTACTGCGTCTAGTGAACGAAACGCATAAGTCTCCGAGTTTCCTTAGAACATGGGCAAGGTGAGGAAAATTCAGATTGAGAGCTGAATTCATTCTAGGGCTAAGAGGTAAAAATAGAACACTGGTCGGGTTATTGGAGGACAAAGAGGGAACGAGTTTATCTTGCTTGAGAACAGAGTTTGAATGAGAATGGAGTTCAGAGCATTTTAGGACTCGTCCATTTTACCAAAAAGAAGCAAAAGCAAACTGATCATTTATTACAGAGTAGAAGGCAAAGGAATTGGGATTTATTTTCCCACATGGCATAAATAAAAACATGCAACATTTTTCGTGTTTTGGAAAATAATCAAAAAGGGCTATTTGGCAGGAATATTATTTTGAAATTCCTGCTGTAAGCCACTCATTTTCGCCTTCTTCGGCAGGCAGACCCGACTCCCCTATAGCTGTTTAATCACAGGAACTCACAAAGGCCTGTGTCTGCTTGTTTTATTCTGCGGATTCTCAATCAGCCCTTGTGAATGCTTGTTTTGACACTGGCCGTTAGCAATTCTGTGTGCCTTGTCCAAGCTCCTCCTTTCCTCCAGTAACAAATCCTCATTAGACTTCAATTTTTCAGCCATTTAAACCCTGACTACACATTTTAGAATATTATCTAGCTCATCTATTTCCCAAAATTAGACGGTAATTTTCTCAATAAAAGATACAATTGTTGTGATATATCTCTATCATTTAATGTGCTAAAACAATATCCTTCTAAGAGCCATGTTACTATGCATTTTACAATTGCTGGACAGCAGAGGTGGGGGTTGCTTTCTTTAAGGATTTCTTCAGAAGGGGTCATGTTCCAAGTCCTTCTTATACAGTCTAAAAGAAATAAAGGAGATTAAAAAGAAGTTGCAAGCAGATGAAATATTCCTCTAGTGGTATTTATTATGGAAATGATTTCTGGGGTCCCTGATGAAATCTGCTCCTTTTGCTTCTTTCTCTGGCTAATCAGGTGACTAGATCCAAAGCCACTTTAAGACCAAATGAAGGAAACACACACAAGTCCCACGGATCTCTCTGGGAAGGTTTCTAGCAGTCCTAGACATCCAATTCTTTGCCATTTTGCAGGAGGTCTTGGGGACCCCAGATTCTCTTTTCATGGCACCCTTGTGGATACTGATCTTAGTGATTTAAAAATGATGGTACTGGGGCGCCTGGGTGGCTCAGTCGGTTAAGCGGCCGACTTCGGCTCAGGTCATGATCTCACAGTCCGTGAGTTCGAGCCCCGCGTCGGGCTATATGCTGACAGCTCAGAGCCTGGAGCCTGTTTCAGATTCTGTGTCTCCCTCTCTCTGACCTCCCCCATTCATGCTCCGTCTCTCTCTGTCTCAAAAATAAAAATTCTAAAAAAAAAATGATGGTACTGGGGGTACCTGGGTGGCTCAGTCAGTTGACTGTCCAACACTTGATTTCAGCTCAGTGCATGGTCCCAGGGTCGAGGGATCAAGCCCTGTGTCAGATTCTGTGCCGAATGTGGAGCCTGCTTAAGATTCTCTTTCTCCCTCACCCCTCTCCCTGACTCATGCTCTGTCTCTCTCTCTCTCTCTCTCTCTCCAAAATTAAGAAAAAAAAAATGATGGCTCTGGAATTTCTAAAGACAGTAGTGATCTGGATAGGGAAAATGATGTTTTTTGAAGCTGCACAAATTTCCAGAGAAGATAAAGAAAACATCAGTTGGCCATCTCAATGAATTATTTTCAAGAAGTTCATGGAGATTGTGGGAGGGGTAGACACCCCCGTATCTCCCAAACTCACATACACTGGCATTTATTCCCCTTCATGTATTTCTCCTTGATAATAACCCCCCACACACCTCTCTGACAATCAGCCAAACTGAAGAAACCTACCACACTACAGTCAAGAACAAGTCATTCTGTACTAATAAAAGGTAAATTCTAGGAATCATATATTTTGTAGAGTTCTGCTTTGCCTAACTTTTGAGGGCAGGGGGAGAAGAATGCCCTTTTCTCTCTTAAGATTCAGTATGTGGAGCTAAGGCCAATGTGATGTTTTCAATATTTGATATTTGAATCTAACAATATGAGTTTTCTTTGTCCACTATAGTTTATAAGGTGCTTTCTTTTATATAATGTTGTTTGTCAAACAGAGATCGTCAGAGATGTGACGGGGTATACAAGATCAAAGAATAAAGAGCATCCATTTATTGTTCCTGCTGGTGAGACATTAAAAATGTTACTTTGTATCAAAACAAACACATCTATTATTAACTATAATGCATAATTCACATGAATTTCTCAGATAAAACATGAGACTTCAAAGGAATGTCATATCTAAAATTTGCAGCTATGAGCTTTGCCCATAGCTTGCTAAGAGCAGTAAGGGTTCTTGGTGGAAATATGAGTAGCATAAGTATGTATTTTTCTTATTTTATTTTCCCAACATGTACATTAGATAGCATGTTTATCCCTTTACAAAACAGAAAATTAAAGCTTGGGAGGCTGAACACTTCTCCAAGTCACTTTCCACTTCCTACTTGACATGGCCCTTTCTGGCTGCTTCTCCAGGAGTAAGACTAGTCTACAGTGGTTTTCACGGTGTGGTAGGCTGAGTAGTAGCCTTCCAAAGATGTCACATCCAAACCCCCAGAACCTGTGAATATGTAACCTTACATGGCAAAAGTGATTTTGCAGATGTGATTAAGTTAGGGGTTTTGACATGGGGAAATTATTCTGGACATTCATGTGAGCTTAATACAATCATAGGGTCCTTGTAAGAGGGAAGCATGAGGATCAGAGTTAGAGAGAGGAGAAATAAGGATGGAAGCAGAGGTCAGAGAGGAGACAAGATGCTGCGCTTCTGCCTCTGAATATGGAGGAACAGACCCCAAGTCAAGGAGCGTTGGCAATCCCTCCAAGTGAACAAGGAAGTCATGGCATGAAGATGGGTTCTCCCCAAAGCCTCTAGAAAGGAACACAGCCTTACCAACGTCTTGATTTTAGACCAGTGGGACCCCTTTCATACTTCTGACCTGCAGAGGATAAGTTTCTATTCGTTTATGCCATTAAGATCGTGGTAGTTTGTTATAAAAGCAACAGGAAATTAATACATCTGGTAAGGCCCTGGTAGTCCCCCAATTTTCCTCTCATCATTGTCTCTTAGTGGTACCTCATTGTTTTATTTTAATAATTATAATTTGTCACATTGCTACATACACATAGCTTTTAGCTCTATTAAGAGTTCCAAGGGGCACCTGGGTGGCTCAGTCGTTCAATCATCCAACTCTTGATTTCAGCTCAGGTCATGATCCCATGGTCATGAGATTGAGCCTGCTTGGGATTCTTTCTCTAAATAAATAAATAAATAAATAAATAAATATTAGAGTTCCACAAGTTTTTTATTTCATTAAAAGACAAATGGACAAGTGTGGATGAGAATGTAAAGAAATTGGACCTCTTGTACACTGCTCGTTGGAATGTAAAATGGTATAGCCACCAAGGAAAAGTTTGGTGGGTTCACATTAAGTTAAACATGGAATCATCAAGTGACCCAGGAGTTCCACTTCTGGGTATATACTCTAAAATACTGCAAACAGGTGTTCAAACAAAAACCTGTACACAAATGTTCACAGCAGTGCTATTCACAATAGCTAAAAGGTAGAAACAAACCTAAATGTCCATACACTGGTGAATGGATAAAGAAAATGTGGTATATCCATACAATGGACTATTATTCAGTCATAAAAAGAAATGAAGTACTACTATATGCTACAGTGTGGTTAAACCTTGAAAACATTATGGTAAGTGACAGAAGCAACTTAAAAAAGTCCATATATTGTTTGATTCCATATGTATGAAATATCTAGAGTTCACAAATTCATAGGGGCAGGAAACAGATTTGTGATTTCCAGGTGCTGGGAGGAATGAGGAATGGGAAGTGACTGCTTAATAGGTTACAAGATTTCCTTTTGGATTGATGAAACTATTCTGGAGATGAGATAATGGTGGTGGTTGCACAACCTTGTGAATGTGGTAAATATTATTAATGGTAAATTTTACATGATGTGTATTTTACTGTAATAATTTTTTTAAAATTTTTTAATGTTTATTTTTGGGAGAGAAAGACAGAGCATGAGTGGGGCAGGGGCAGAGAGAGAGGGAGACACAGAATCCGAAGCAGGCTCCAGGCTCCGAGCTGTCAGCACAAAGCCTGATGCAGGGCTCGAACTCAGGAACCTCAAGATCATGACCCGAGCCAAAGTAGGAAGCTTAACCGACTGAGCCACCCAGGCGCCCCTGTAATAATTTTTAAAAAAGACAAATGGAAGGGTGTCTGGATGGCTCAGTTGGTTAAGCATTCGACTCTTGATCTCAGCTCAAGTCTTGATCTCAGGCTTGTGAGTTCAAGCCCAGCATTGGACTCTGCACTAGGCATGAAGCCTACTTGAAAAAAAAAGACAATGGAAGTAAAAATCTTTGAAGTTGAAATGTGATAAAGTATCTGACCCCTGTCACACTGATCTGTAGCTCCCAGTTCTCTAGTCCAAAAGTGTCCAGTTAAAACTTTGATTTGGGGGAAACTGATTATTTGAATATTTGCTGCATATTTCCAAATAACATGCTTATAGTATACTGTCATCTACTGATTTATAAACTTTGACATCATCTATTGCTTTCCAATTATAGGTAAGTGTTTCGTTTGATTTTCAGCAATTATATTTTGAATACCCAAGAACTTTTTTGTTCTTTGGCTTTATGCTTTTGCACTATATCGTTCTTCCTAATCAATGCAATATCTTCTTTCTCTGAGAATGTACGATTATTTTCAGTTTTATTCTGCTCCTGCCTTGCCTCTGTTTCGTCCAAGTTCTTTCTTCTTGTTTATTTGCTTCCTTCTCTGTCCTTCATGTTGAAGACTTTCTCTAAAAGTCTACGATCCTTGACTGTCTGTTCATGTCTGAGTGAGGCACTAAAAAGTTGGCTGGCAGTTCTTAGCACTGCAGAGTAATAAGGCCAGTTGGAAATTTTATGAGGAAGCATCTTTAAAAAAAATTTTAATGTTTATTTATTTTTGAGAAAGAGAGTACACAAGGCGAGGGAGGGATGGGGACAGAAGGAGACAGAGGATCCAACCTGAGAGTCTGATGTGGGGTTCGAACTCACGAACCTCGAGGTCATGACCTGAGCTGAAGTCAGAGGCTTAACTGAATGATCACCCAGGTGCCCCGTATGTCAGTATCTTAAAATGTCTTCTCTGGGGACACTTGGTTTCTGCAGAGAAAAATTCTTTAAATTTGTATTCTTGTGTGCAGTGGGGGTGGACGTAAAATACCTGACTGCTGGCCCTTTGGGTTTTCCATTAATAATTCTTTCCCTTGCCCTCCACCAAGCACCTCTCTGGTTCCATTTCTCCAGGGAATAAACTGCTAGTCTTCTGAGAAAAGCCTAGACGTTTAGCAGATTTTCCATCAGTCCCCTATTTCCAGCCTGGGGCTTTATCCACACCTTCTACAGCCTGATCCTGTTAGCGTTCTCCTTCCCAGATGCCTGCCAGGCAAATGAGTGCATTTCTCAGTGGTATTCATTCCGCTAGGACGTAGGTCACCGTTTTGTTGACTCCTTTGTCCTCTATCAACAATTTGCTGGTATTTTTTGCTCATGTTTTTATTCCTTTACTTCACTTTAGTGGGATTCCCATAGGGAGATAAGATAATTTGGTATGTTTACTTTACTGTTTTAACTGGAAATCAGAGGTGTTTACTTTAGGTGGGATGTCGGCATGCTCACTCATCCTGTCTCAGGTGTTCCTCACAAACATTCTGTAAATATGGCTGATACGATTGTCTGAAATTTCACAGCTAAGGGAATGGAAATTCAGAAAAGGCCTAACTTGCCCAAGCTGATAAGTGAAAAAGCCAGGATTTGAATGCAAGTCTTTAACTCTAAGGATCTTTAGTAGTAATGGTAATATTAATACCAAGAAAGGCTAACACTTTTATAACACTTACTATGTATGGTATGCAGAATAATGGCCCCCAAAGGTGTCCATGGCCTAATCCCGGGTACCTGTGAATATGTTATGATACATGGCAAAGAAAAAGTAAAAGTGCAGATGGAATTAGGTTTGCTAATCAGCCAATCTGCTAGGGAGAT
This sequence comes from Acinonyx jubatus, assembly GCF_027475565.1. Lineage (NCBI taxonomy): Eukaryota > Metazoa > Chordata > Mammalia > Carnivora > Felidae > Acinonyx > Acinonyx jubatus. The sequence goes on from NC_069395.1 coordinate 44,659,674, forward strand.
TATCACGGACTATTTGGGTGGGCCCAGTATCATCACAAGATTCCTTGAAAGTGGAAGAGGGAAGTAGAAAAGAGGAAACAGTCAAAAGGCGATGTGACTATAGAAGACACAGAGAAATGCACCGTTGTTGGCTTTGAAGATGGAAGGAGGGTGCCCATAAGCCAAGAATGTGAATGCCCTGTAGAAGCTAGAAAAGGAAAGGGAACAGAGCCTCCCCATGACCAGAGTCTCCAGAAAAGAACACAGTCTTGTTGATAATTCAATTTTACCCCAGTGAAACCCATGTTGAGCATTTGACCTACAGAACAGGAAGACAATAAATATGTGTTGTCTATGCCTCTATGTTTCTGTCAATGTGTTGTAGCTGCCATAGTAAACTAATACACTATTTGCTAGGAATTTTGAGATACCCATATAATAGAATACTTCTGAACAATAAAAAGGAACAGTGAAACATATAAAAAATGGATGAATCTTAAAAATATGCTGAGTGATGGGGCACCTGGGTGGCTTAGTCAGTTGAGTGTCCGACTTCGGCTCAGGCCATGATCTAGCTGTCCGTGAGTTCGAGCCCCGCGTCAGACTCTGTGCTGACAGCTCGGAGCCTGGAGCCTGCTTCGGATTCTGTGTCTCTGTCTCTCTCTCTACACCTCCCCCACTTGCACTCTGTCTCTCTCAAAAATTTAAAAAAAAAATATGCTGAGTGAAAGAAGTCAGACACAAAAGAATGCACACTGTATGATTCCATTTGTAGAAAACTCTAGAAGAGACTAATCTAACCTATAATGATAGAAAGCAAATCAGTAGTTGCTTGGGTTGGAGATTTCTAGGTGAACTGGAAACAACTTCAAGGGAGCATTTTAGGATAATGGAAATGTTCTTTATCTTGACAGTATTGGTGGTTATACAAGTATATACATTTGTGAAAACTCACCAAAACGAACACTTAATGTGAATACATTTCATTGCATATGAATTATATCTCCATATATTGATTTTTTAAAAATTTATGAAGTCCTGCAGCTGAAGTTATAAGATAGTCCAACTCTAGAGTCTGTGTTCTCACCACAGGTAATGCCACCTATCATACTATTTGGTCACTATTAAATCCAAATCGTTGTCCCTAATTGTGTGGGTTAAAATCTTTTGACACACCTCTCATCAAGGGATGGAGTCTAGTTCTCCTTCCTGTGAATTTGGGTTGGTCTGTGAGCACTTCAATCAATTGAGTAAACCAGAAATGGCACTATCCCAGTTCTGGGATAGCCTTTAAGAGACTGGAAACTACTATATTGGTTTCTTGGGGCCCTGGGATGCCTTACAAGGTCAAACCACCCTGCTTGAGAGACCACGTGGAGAGGCCCTAACACTCCATAGAGGAGGTGACAGTCCAGCTGGCCCCACCCACCTTCTTGCCAGTCTCCAAAAGACACCAAGTATGTGAGTGGAAATGTCCTAGACCTTCCAGACCAGACAACTGCTGGGTGAACACCACTGAATGACCCCGCACAATACCACACGGTACAGGCACATCTGCATTATACGACTCGCCCAGCTGACCCCGGCCTGAACTCCTTACCCACAGTATCGTGAGCGATGATAAAAAGGTTGCTGTTTTAAAACCCCAAGGTTTGAGATACTTTGTCACGCAGCAGTAGTTAACTGGAAAACTGATCATAGGGAATTCCCATTTCTGTTGCCACTGGGATTTTTCGGCGCTTCATGGAAACCTTCCCCTGTAGTGTTCCAGATGTGACACTATAATTGTCCCACTCGTGGGCTTAATAAGAACAGCTGAAAGAATTGTGGAGGCCCATCATCACTTGTTACATCAAGTCTATAAATAAAGAGAAATGGGAAAGCAGAACCACCAGGGTCCTCTGCTCAGTTACCGCATCAGGGCCTGCCGATGGTAAGGAAAGTATAGATGATCGGTAGCACACCTAACCCGAAAAGCAAACAAGCTCAAGATTTTGTGTGATAACTAGATATTTATATAGTTCTTCTATGAAAAGTAACTTTTCTGAAACTGAATCATCTCCTGGCTACATGTAAGCCATTGGCTACATCGGAATGAAGATATTTTCTGAAATGTTGGGCAACATCTGACTTCAGCATCTGTGTTAATGCAGCATGAGAAATACAAAGCACCGATGCTTCACTTTATGGGCCCGGAACTCTGCTTCGCTACAAAGTGCCAGCTGTCCCCGAGCTCCCGTTGCTTACTCCTCAAGAACAGTCAACGTACAAAATAGAGCTACGCACAGAATAGCAGAGAAGCCCTCACAATACTGCAGATTCAGGAACTGTCATGTCTAGCCTAATACCTTTCAGATAAAAATGTTTTCATTTGTTATCATTTCTAAGCGCATTTTCATACAATCAGGGTTTTTAAAATGTGTGTGTTTGTGTTTACAACAACCCAGACTGTTTATCTACAGTCTGACAAAACAATATCGACTGTGAATACTTAAATAATCTGTCCATATTGTTAGCGATGCCGGGTCACATCACTCCTTGCATAAAGGCCCCTAATAGCCACTTACTGAACACTATCTACTGTGCCTAAAACTTCTGACGTGATCACTCCACTGTCAACCTCTTTCACCTGCCGTTGCCTTTCCCTTCACTATTCTCTGGTCATAGGGGCCTTTTATTCAGCACTTATTATGTGCCAGGCATTGTGCCAAATTCCTTAGAGGCATTATCTGATTAAAATTCATAACAGCGCTAGGAAAGAGACAATATTATTGTCATTTCATAGATAAATTAAGACCCAGAAATTACACGAATTGGCCAAGGTGACATAACTACTGAGTGTTGGAGCCAAATATGTAACTCTCTGCATACTGATTCAACTCCCAAATGCATATCTTCCCTGAATTCAGACCATACATCCAGCTGTCTTATCGGTATCTCCACTTGAATCTCTAGTAGGCATCTCGAACTGAACATGCTAAGTGACCAGAAGTTTTGATTTCCTCTTTTTTCCCCCACTTTCCCAATTTCACTGGCACCACACAGTTGCTGAAGACAAAAGCTTAGGTGTCCTGCATTTCTCTCCTTCCCTCCCCACCAACACTCAGTTTCTCAGCAGCTCCTGTCAGGTTTCTTTCCAAAATATAGCCTGAATATGCCCATTTCTCTCATCTCATTACTTCTGGACTAATCTGGGCCATCGTCAATCTCCCACCTAACCCAAGAGTCTCCTAATTGGCCACCTGCTTCCTCTCAGGCATTCATCAGACAGTGGCCGTAACGGTCTTTGTGAAGAGTGTTCACTCACTCCTTATAAACCTCCAGTGGCTTCTTCCCGCTACACTTAGGATAACAATCCCTGCCAGTTCTCAACCTCTCATTGTTTAATATTGGCTTTTTGTTATTGTTGCCGTTGTTGTCTGGGAAAAGGAACTCAAAAGCAAGGAGTTGTGTCAATCATACTCTTCAGTTGGTACGTTAACTTCTTTCGTCCACATGAGACACCCCCCCTCGCTTGTTTGTTAGTCGGTTGGCCTGTTTATCTCCTTTGATCCAAATTCCTCACCTGCATTTCCTCCCCGTAATGTGAGCAACCATTCTAATGTGTTTTACACATGTTATTATAAATTGTTTGTTGATGGCTTTATATACCCACGTTTTTAACTTATATAAATGATACTGTGGAGTAAATCACATTCGGCTTCTGACTTTTTTCACTCCGTGTCGTATTGTGGAGATGCCTCCCTGCTGCAAGTTGCGTGTCGCCTCTAGTCTGAGTCTTCTGGCTGCTCCATAGAGCTCTCCGGCACATCCACCACCTTAGACTATCTGCTCCCTGATGGATAGACAGACACCCAAGTTACACTGGCTCCCGCTCCTCGGCCCCATAAGCAATAAATGTCACACTTCTGTGGACTTGCGTGAGAATTATTTTGCAATACATACCAGAGTGAAATTGCTGGGTAATCTTGTATATTTAATTTGAAATGTACTGCTAAATTGCTCTCCCAAATGCCTACAGCCTCCGTTCCCCCCAGTAGTGCATAACGGGGCCAATATCTCCCCCTGCCAATGTCCCTGCCAGCATTAAGCATTATCCAGCTTTCTGAATTTTGCCACTCAAATAGGTGGGAGGTTTATGACAGCTAATGAATTTGAGCATCTTTTGTGTGCCCTTTTGGCTTCCTCTTCTGGGATTTGCCTGATCATGGCTTTTGCCTATTTTTTCCACCGGGGTTATTGATTTTTCTTGCTGATTTTGCAAGACTTTCTTGTAAATGCTTATAAATGTTCCCTGATTGATGTAAACAATGAAAATATTTTCTCCCAAGCTATCATCTGTCAACTTTATCAGTGTTATTCCTTATTCGAATAGCAAGTCTCTGCTTTGATAAAATTAATTGTTAGCACTTCTGAATATTTTTAAGCAGTACTTTCTCACCACCAAGGTGCAAATAATAAAGGCTTCTTGTTTTTCCCTTCCAATGTGTGCACCTCTTTTTTCCCCTTCTGACAGCTTGGAAAAGACCTCCAGTGTTATGGAACACACTGGCAATGATACTGAGTACACTTTTCTTGTTCCCAATCTACCAAGAGGTACCTCTTGAGGTTTTCCAGGAGTACAGTTTTTGTTGTGGGTTATCAGGTAAAGTGAGTCCCTTCAGTTCCTTGTTTCCTGATAGGCTTAGCATAAATAGGTATTGACTTATTTGTGGTTGATTAAATGCTTTTCTACATCATTTGAGATTAATAATATGTTAATAAATATAAATATTTTAATATGTTAATAAAATTCTGTTTTAAAATGTTTTAATAATAAGTTAATAAATATTTAATATTTTAATAATATTTTTACAACACTCTACTAATGTGGTAAATTATATTGACAGATTTTCTGATGTTAAACCATCCCTCCATTCCAGGGATAAAAGGGATAACTAATCTCTTATTGAGGATTTTTGCGTGTATGGCTGTAAGTGTGATAAGCCTATCACTTTCTTTGTCTATGTGCTTTTCGCGCTATCCTAAAATACCTGTGAAGTCAAGATTACGCTTACCTCACAGAATAGTCTGGGCAATTCATTTCCTATTCTGTAATATTTGTATAAAACAGATATTGGCTGTCTCTTCAAATGTTAGTTAATACTAATGTGGTAAATCCATCTGAGATTTGGGGAGATGGTTTTTCTTTGAGCAGGTAATTATTTTCATTTCAGCAGATGATGACTGGTGTTTGCTGATATATTTAAGTTCTCCATTTCTTCTTGTGCTAACTCTGACATCTTGTAATTTCTTGGCATTTCTCCATTACATATAGATTTTCCGGTATTATAATACTCTTTTATTATTTTTTAAAATCTTGATTGAGACTGACACTATTTCTGCTTTTTCATTTTTTTATTCACATTCCCCTCTATTATCTTTTATTATGCCAACATTAAATTGTAATATAACATACACACGGAGGAGTACAGATCATAGGCATATAGCTCTATGAGTTTCTGTGAGGTACATACCTAGGAATAGACTTGGTGGATCAAACCTATGTATGTACAGAAACACATACGTACCACAATTATCACACCAACATTATAATTGCCAAAAGTGACAATAACTTAAGCGTTCATCAATGGTAGAAGAGACAAGGAAATGTTATTATGTTTATACCATAGAATGTTATACAGCAATAAAAGAACAAACTACTGCCACACACAAAAACATGGATAAAATGCACAAACATAATGTTGGGCCAAAGATACCAGACACAACTGAGTACATACTATATGATTTGATTTATATAAAATTCAATAAAGGCAAAACTAAATTATGATTATGAAAATCAGAATAATGGTTAACTTTGTGGGAGTCGGGGACTGGAAGCATTCTAGGGTACGAATGATGGTCTATATCTTGATCTGTAGTGGTTATCACAAATCAGTAGTGGTTATAAAGATGTGTTCATTTCTTTTTTTTTTTTTAATTTTTTTTCAACGTTTTTTATTTATTTTTTTGGGACAGAGAGAGACAGAGCATGAACGGGGGAGGGGCAGAGAGAGAGAGGGAGACACAGAATCGGAAACAGGCTCCAGGCTCCGAGCCATCAGCCCAGAGCCTGACGCGGGGCTCGAACTCACGGACCGCGAGATCGTGACCTGGCTGAAGTCGGACGCTTAACCGACTGCGCCACCCAGGCGCCCCAAGATGTGTTCATTTCATAAAATGCAATGAACTATTTGTAGTTATGATTTGTGTACTTTCCTATGTGTATAATACACTTTAATAAAACAGATTCAAAAGAGACAGCAACTATCACAGTGCTATACCTAAAAGCCTTATAAGTATCCCACACATAAGAACATTTCATACAAAGTGATTTCAAGAAATTGAAAATCAGGGGCGCCTGGGTGTCTCAGTCAAACATCCAACTTCTGCTCAGGTCATGATCTCACGGTTCGTGGGTTCAAGCCCACGTTGGGCTCTGTGCTGACAGCTCAGAGCCTGGAGTCTGCATCAGATTCTGTGTCTCCCTCTCTCTCTGCCCCTCCTTTGCTCGTTCTCTTTCTCCCTCTCTCTCTTTCTCAACAATGAATAAACATTTTAAAAAATTGTAAAAAGCACAATATTTATAAAGAAGTTATAATAGTCATAAACTTGCTTATGCCAAATAACATAGGAGCTTAATACATAAAGCAAACCTATTAGAACCTATTTAAAGTGCAATCAGAGTGAAAGATGTCAGGATACTTCCTTCAGAATCAGAGAATCTGGTACTCGAGTCAAAATAAAGACAAGAGGGACTGAACAGCATATCAAAAAATACAAATTAAGAAAATTTTAGATTGATTTTAAAAAGCTCTAGGGGAAAATATACAATTTTCATAAACCATAAAATATTTACAGAAATCAATAATATACATATTCATAAAGAAAACTTTATAAAGTGAGATTATAAATAACCCATCAAAATTAAGAATAATAATAAAATATTGACCAGAAGTAAAAAGCATTGACTACATGAAAATTAAGAAACATACTTTTAATATATGTTAAATATATGTTAACATACTTTAATATATGTTAACTGGCTGGCTCAGTCAGTAGAGCATGTGACTCTTGATCTCTGGGTTCTTGAGTTCAAGCCCCGTGTTGGGCATAGAGCTTATTTTAAAAAACACACACACATATTTCTAAATAGCCATTAGATCAATAAGCTCTCAAAGCTAAAATCATTAATTCTGTATAGAAAGTAATGAAAAGGGAGAACATGTCATACATGAACTTACTTGACACAGCCAAAGGTGTACTCAGAGCTTTAAAAACAGTCATAATGCCCTTATTATTTTAAGCAAGAAAGATGAGGGGCACGTGATTGGCTCTGTTGGCAGAGCATGTGACTCGATCTTGGCATTGTAAGTTTGAGGCCCACGTTGAGTGTAGAGATTATAAAAATAAAATCCTTAAGGGGGCATCTGGGTGGCTCAGTCGGTTAAGCATCTGGCCTTGGCTCAGGTCCTGACCTCATGGTTCATGGGTTCAAGCCCCACGTTGGGCTCTGTGCTGAGAGCTCAGAGCCTGGAGCCTGCTGTGGATCCTGTGTCTCCTCTCTCTGGCCCTCCCCCTGCTCATGCTCTGTCTCGGACTTTCAAAAATAAATAAATGTTAAAATTTTTTTTAATAAAATAAAATCTTTAAATAAATAAATAAGCTGAAAGATGAAGAAATTTGGTATCTACCTAGGATTTTAGAAAATGAATAAGAAAAGTTTTTTTTTTTTGCTATTTAGGAAGAGAGAATTTATAGAGATAAAAATTGAACCTAACCAAATGAGAAACAAAATTTAGTAGAACAATAAATGAATCCAAATGCTAGTATCTCAAAAGAATCAGTAATAGGCATAACCCATTGCAAACTTTCTTAAGGAAATAAGAGAGAAAGGTAGAAAAGATTACTAATGGAAAAAGAGACAAACTACAATATAGCAATTTTTTTTAAATTATAAAATGAAACTACACCCAACTCCTTGGCCACAAATCTGCCGATATAGAGGAGATAGGTAATTTCTCAGTAAAATATAAATGACCAAAATTAACCACAGAAGAAGACATGAAAAACTTTGAATAGGCTAATTATCACAGAGGACACTAGAAAGGTCAAAAAGATCTTTCACTAAAAATGTTACCTACTGGTTTCATAGCTGAAATCTACCTAACCTTTAAAGAACAGCTAGTTCCATTGTTATTTAAATGATTCTAGGCCATAGAAAAAAATGCAGAAGCTCCTTATTGATTTTACAAAACCTGAACAACTTTAATACCAAAACTTTGTAAAGAAGGTATAGAAATAGATAACTGCAATCTTGCTTATGTACATAAATGTAAATTTTTCTTTTTCTTTTTTTTAATGTTTATTTATTTTTGAGAGAGAAAGAGAGAGAGAGAGAGCACAAGCGGGGGAGGGCAGAGAGAGAGGGAGACACAGAAACTGAAGCAGGCTCCAGGCTCTGAGCTGTCAGCACAGAGCCTATTGCGGGGCTGGAACTCACGAACCATGAGATCATGACCTGAGCCCAAGTCAGACGCTTAATCAACTGAGCCACCCAGGCATCTCAAAATTTTCTTTTTAAAAAGGCAAATAGTGGGGCGCCTGGGTGGCTCAGTCGGTTGAGCACCTGACTTTGGCTCAGGTCATGATCTCACAGCTCTGTGGGTTCGTGCCCCACATCGGGCTCTGTGCTGATGGCTCAGAGCCTGGAGCTTGCTTCGGATTCTATGTCTCCCTCTCTCTGCCCCTAACCCACTTGCATTCTGTCTCTGTCTCTCTCAAAAAAATAAATAAACATTAAAAAAAATTTTTTTAAAAAGGCAAATAGTATCTAGCCTTTAATGAAAGAATAAAACAACGTAAATAATTAAGATTTATTCAAGGAATACAAAGGTAGTTGTACATTAGGAAGTCTATCAAAGTAATTCTTTAGAGCAACAAGGCCAAAATGTGTCCTATCACACGTACTAAAAAGGCATTTAATAAATTCAACAATCATTCCTGTGACACTCCAGGTAAGGGGCGGGACTTCCAGAAAGGCTGAGTGAGGAGCTCAGCAAATACTGTCCCAGAAAAACAATGATAAAACTGGACAAAATTGTTGAAAAAAAAAAAACCCACAATCATTTCAAATTCTAAAAATTAACCAAAGCATGCACAAGTTGAAAAGCATTATTTTCTCCTAGTTACATTCCTTGTTATGAAATCTCTTTTTCTGATACTCATATAGCCATGTCAACATTCTTTAGCTCAGTGCTTTTTATCTTTTTACTTGTAACCTATTTATGTCTTTAGGTGAAAGGTGGATTTCTTTTGTGTCATTTACACAAATGGACTAGGGTTAGGTTTAAATCTACCCTTTTGCTATCCGTTTCCTATTTGCCCCATCTCTCCTTTGTTCTTTTTTCCCCCTTTTACCTGCTTTCCAAAAAAAATTTTTTTAGTATTCCATTTCACATACTACTGTGTATTAGGCACACCTCTTTTTCTTTTGTAGTTGCTTGGCAGTTGGTAATAGATATCTTCATCTCATCACAGTCTCCCTTCAAATAATTTTATAACATTTCTCATGTATTTTAAGAACCTTACAAAAGTGTACTACCAACTTCTCCCCTCAAATACCTTGTTGGCCTACATTTTCATTCTTTCTATGTATGTTATAAACCTCACAATACATGTAAACACACCCGCCTCTCCCCCTGTGTCTCCTTCCCTTTGACCCCACTGCCACACTCCACTCACACCAGATGCCTCTGACACAAGATGTGGGGGCGTCCCCATAACAAGCAATTCTGTGACACCACCTGGGGGTCCTACCATTTAACTTGGTTCTGTAGATAGCATTGGATCTCGCAGGTTAAGGGCTCAGTCCCATGAGACCACCACCTCCTATATTTGATATATATACTATATTTGACAGTTATTCAGATGCCTGTCCCGAGTCCAGGTGGCCACCTGTGCTCCTGATTGGCCATAAATCAGAGGTTCCGAGGACCCCCTCCTTGGGTTCAGTTAATGTGCTAGAGTGGCTCACAGAACTTAGGAAGACAGTTTAGTTACTGTTCACCGCTTCATTTGCCACTTCCTTGTAAAAGGACATGATAAAGGATACAGATGAACATCTAGATGGAGGAGATGCAGAGGGAAAGGTCTGGGGAAGGCTCGCGGGGCTTCCGTGCTCTCTCCAGGTGCACCCCTCCCTCTCTACCTCCATATCTTTACCAAATGTGAAGTTCTTTAAATCCCACCCTTGTGGGATTTTTATGGGAGCTTCATCACATAGGTGTAATCAATCATTAACTCCATTTCCAGCCCCTCTCGCCTCTCTGGAGAATGGGGGGTGGGGCTGGAAAGCCCAAGCTTCTAATCATGGCTTGATCTTTTTGGTGACCAACTGCTGTTAATCCCATTCCTTGTAATTTTATGTCCAGTATGACACCGGAAAAAAATAAAGTAGGGAAGAAAGATAGACTCCGGGTGGATATTTTCAATATGGTGACCAGGGAAAAACCTTACAGGTGCCGTGAAATTTGAGCAGAGACCTGAAGAAAGTGAGGTGAGGAGATCCGAGTCTGCTGTCCACAAAAGCAGGATTATGCAGTTAGCACTTTTCTCTTTTCTATTTAATTTGCTCTTTCCTTCTAATAGAGCAAGAATAACTTTCCACTGTCTTCTGTGTGTGTGTGTGTGTGTGTGTGTGTGTGTTTTGTCTCAGAGTCTCCTTAAATATGTTCTTTTACATTTTTATTTTCTATCTGGCTCTCTCCTGTCTTCCTTTCCCTTATTAACTCATGCTGCTTCTCTTGTAGCTTCTGTATCTATAATGGTTTTATATTACTTCCATTCTTTCCAAAGTTTTGACTATTCACTGTTCATCTTCTTTTACCTTATATTTGAACTTTTATCTCCCCTTCAATATCATATTTCTAGAGACCACATTTTCTTTAATCTACTTGCTATCAGGAGGAAACATAGTCTGTGGCATGTCTTTTTATCGGATTTTTGTTTCTCATGTACCTTTTTCTTTGTGGCCACTTTCTGATTATTAGTCAACATTGAGAGGGACCAATTCTAGACCAATTACTCACAAAAGTTTGCGTGGGAAGGGTTCAGAAACTGAGTAGAGACAAGGTAGCTTGGACTTAGGACTTTCTCACACTTTTCTGCCACATGCTGTCGATACCGCAAGCTCTCAAATTCTAACGTTCTGGAGCTACCTTTGGGATAAGCAGAAAGTTCACCTATCTCTTATATGCAATGTTTTTTTTTTTAAGTGGTGATTTAGTGACTCTTGTTCCTGGGTGTCTTCTTTATCTATAAGCTGCAGTTGGGCTGATTATCACCTACCTTCATTCATCTATCCCATCGAATTGATAGCTTCTTGCAGAGATGAGAGGTCTTACTATTCAGCCCCTCATCTTCTGCTTCTCTATGTTGTTAAACCATGCTTGGGATGCTCCCAAACCCCACCTTCACCCTGTCAGACCTACTGATTCGAGAAAGTGAATAATGGTTTGGCCCTCAGCTAGGGCCAACTACTTCGAGGAAACCCACGTGCTGCTCAAGGTCTGTCAAGGTATGTGCCCATTCTTGCTGTGCTCCTGTGTTTGGTCCACATAATACTATATTTGACAGTTATTCAAATAGACTTGTTCCCTGACATTGCTGTTGCTTTATTTCATGTTCTTCTCTGTGGTTTGTTATTGTTGGGCTCACAGAGAAGAGTGGAATAGAAAAAGTCTTCATTCCAATTTTTAATTAGAAGTTTCTAGGCACCTGGGTGGCTCAGTTGGTTAAGGGTCTGACTCTTGATTTCAGCTTGGGTCTTTTTTTTTTTTTTAAGTTTTATTTATTTATTTAGAGATGGAGCTCCTACTCTGGGCTCAAACTCACAAACCATGAGGTCATGACCTAAGTGGAAACTAAGAGTCAGGTGCTTAACCTACTGAGCCACCCAGGTGCCCCCTCAGCTTAGGTCTTGATCTCAAGGTCATGAGTTCAAGCCTGTTGTTGGGCTCCACTCTGGGTGTGAAGCCTACTTTTAAAAAGTCTCTACTATTGGAGCACCTGGGTGGCTCAGTTGATTAAGCATCTGACTTTGGCTCAGGTCATGATCTCACAGTTCGTGGGCTCAAACCCCATGTCGGGCTCTGTGCTGACAACTCAGAGCCTGGAGCCTGCTTCGGATTCTGTGTCTCCATCTCCCTCTCTCTCTCTCTCTCTCTGCCCCTTCCCTGCTCGCACTCTGTCTCTTTCTCTCTCTTACAAATAAATAAACATTAAAAAAATTTTTTTAATCTCTACTTAATTACTTTAATTTAATTCAACTCAGTAAATATTTTTTGAGTGCTTATAAAGTGTAAGATGCTGTGTTTAGTGTTAGGGAGGGTAAAAACATGGGGGTAGAAAATCACAGCAAGTATTTGAAGAACACAAGTAATCCCATGCTGTTGGAACACAAGCGTAAGGAAAGAAATCCGCACCCACCACCATGATGGCCACAAGAGCGCTGTTTCAGCAGAAAAGTCTTTGCAACTTTGCTTATGTGAAATAGTCTTATTTATGTTCTGGGAACCCTCAGGACTATCCTAATAATAGCAATGCCAGGAAGTATTAATAAATGATGCCAAACCATCCAAATAATTATGGTAACAAATATTCAGCATGTTCTTTGGTATAGGTAGTTTCATCCAGAACCATGTGGGCCAACTAAAAAAAAAAAAAAAAAAAAAAAGACCAAATGTAGGATAAGCACAGATCTCTAGAGTGGCAGAGCGGCTCCTTGTCTAGCTGAGAACGTGGCTGTGTCCTACAGACTTAAAGTAGAGGTAGTGGTCACCTTCTCTTCTCTGTAAGTCTGGGGATATTGAAAGCAAAAATTACTACAAGGTTTCATAGGTGTAAATTGCTTCTCTCTACAGCCCCAAACCGTGACAGAAAGTCTTCACCTTAAAGAAACAGTAACTGACATTCAAAGCATTTTCTCACTCATTTGCCTCTGACCTTCTTGTCCAACTTCTTTTCTCTGACTCCTCTGTATTCCTCAAGAACCATATTTTGCTCAATCTCTGGATTCTGGGAAGAAGCCAATGGAACTCTGATCTGTTTTTTGAAAAGCAGAGCTTACAAGGTGCACAGTGTTTTTTTTCTCTTTCTGAATCTTGTGGGATATCTTACAGGTAGACTAGCTATGGAAGCCTTTGAATTGGAGAGGCACCAGGAGTGAAAAATCTTAAGCACTGTTGACCTAACATCAGACCTTGGCTTTGAAAAACGTTAGTATATGCCTATGTCAAATTGGCGATCCATGGTCCTGGATTGGAAATAACAATATATAAGCAGATTCTACAAAATATATTTTATTACATTGACAATAATAATTAGATAAATCCTATTAGGAATGATAGAAGGAGGAGGATTGACAATTACGGAGCTAAGACCTCTGGGGAAATGATTCTCTGAAATGTGGTCCCCACACCAACAGCATCAGCATCACCTAGGAAGTGGGCGGAAATGCAGAGTCTCAGACCTCTCCCCAGTCCTACTGAATCAGGAATTTTGTGAGCAAGACCCAACAGTCCATTTTAACAAGCCCTCTAGGTAATTCTTATCTATGTTAAAATTTGAGAACTGATAGCACTAGGGGCAGAAAAAGAACTCAAGGTACAGATCAGTAGTTCTCCAACTTTATCCTGCATCAGAATCACCTGGAAAGCTTATTAAAACAAAGATCACTAGAGCCTGCTCTAAGAGTTTCTGATTCAGTAGGGGTAGCTAGAAGGGAAGATAATTTTCATTCTAATATGTTCCTAGGTGATATTGATGCTGTTGATCCTGGGACCACTATGAGAACTACTGGTCTTGAGTAAATGCAAGACTTCCTTGGCTCCAGATTAGAAAAAAAGATTTTCTGGGCTGAGGAGTTGGGGAGCTGGGAGTGGGGAGGAGAAGTGAAGACCACATAGACATGTCCAGGATTTATACAGAGAAAGGTTCTGCCCGCTTTGGGCTCTGGGGAGGCAGCAAAATACAGGCAGGCAGGGCTTTAGTTTCACTCACTGAGTTTTCTGCTGTCCACATGTTGTAGGAAAGCAGTAGAAAGAGCCAGAAGTCCACAAAGGGCCAGACAGACAATCTTCAAAGTGGCCTTCTTGAACCAAGGCCCAAGGACCAACCACGATGATGGCATGTCAATCTATACCTGTGTGAAGAATTGAATTCATAGAGAAGATTGGCTCCTCCTACCCTGACACCTAGTGCCTCATAAGCCTCCAGAACTCAGTCATGAACTGCGGAAGAGTGGTAGAATCTCTAAATGGACTTAGATTGTTTCCACCGCCATGTAGGAATGAGGCCAAGGCCATCCCTGAAAGGGTGAAGGATCCGGGGAGATACAACCAACATAGTGCAGTTGAAAGGGTCCGTGCTGTTAGCATCTTTCATAGGCTCTTTGGGATATTGTTAAAGACAGAAATTTTGAAATTTAATTTCAGTGATGCTTAGAAAACATGAACGAAGTGCAATGCCTCGTGATAAATCCTTCAAGCTAGGACCTGAAATGGGAGTTTCAGTTGCCATACCCAAGGGACTGGTCTGATGGGGGCATAACATAGAAATTAAGTTGAGTTATAAAACATGAAATGACTAATTATGAGGGAACAATTGGAAAAATGGAAATTGAGGAACATTCTACTGAACAGCTGGCCTATACATTCAAATATGTATTGCATATTAGATTATGGGATTGTATCAGTATCTTCCTAAATTTGAACAAAAAAATGAATGTAACTTTGCAGATTGAGATTTATACCTGTTATCTCCATACCCATAGCTCATGCTTGCTGCTTTCTCCTGAATGGAGAGAAATAAATAATGGAGAAATAATTCAGCAAAAAGAACTTGTACGCCAAGAATAGGAATTGTTTGCTTTTCTAATTTTGAACTATTCTAGAACTTTCAAGGGTCCATGAGTGAGTTCCTTCTGTGGGTGGTTAGTTGGCTGCGCTCAGAGTGAGATGTGCTGGAATTGTCCAGGGCAGGTGTGGAATATCACACAGGCTTGATTTCAGTTGTTTCAGGATGATAAGAGCCACAATTTGCCACCTGAGACACCTGAGACATGAAGACCAGCCTCTTGCAATCCCTTTCAGAGTGACTGCTCTTTGATTTCTCTCCTCGTGCGATCTTTCTTGCTTTTGAATTTCTGCACTGCTTGCAATCTGAACTAAACATTCTAACACTTGATCCTACGCAGCCTGGTATTTTTCCCCAGTTGTTTCATGTACATATCACTCATCTCCCAACCGAGATGTAACCCCCCCAGAGGCAGGAACTGTGTCTTCCATTACTTTCGCATACTGAATGTGCACCTGTAAGCGCAGAAGGAACATTTGTCCATTTATTCACAGAATGCAGTGAATCAATGAATGGTAGTGCCCGTTTCTTCTAACATGCCAGTTTTAAAAAAATAAGCTTCTCTCAGACATATGTCTGTTGGATTTGGGAGAAGTATTTACTGAAAAAGTTGAGAATTCTCCATCTGCATATGT
The DNA here is from genome assembly GCF_027475565.1 of Acinonyx jubatus. Taxonomy (NCBI): domain Eukaryota; kingdom Metazoa; phylum Chordata; class Mammalia; order Carnivora; family Felidae; genus Acinonyx; species Acinonyx jubatus. The sequence goes on from NC_069395.1 coordinate 44,675,243, forward strand.
TAACTTGTTATTTATGTCATTAATGGTTGCCTGTATAGTTCTTTCAACTTCTTGTCAGAGAATGACTGCATGCCTCATTATTTATGGCCAATAATAAAACAACTACAGGGGTGTCTGGCTGGCTCGATCAGTGTAGCATGCGACTTTTGATCTCAGGTTCATGAGTTCAAGCCCCACGTTGGGCTTACTTTAAAAAATGCATCTATAATAAGCATAGTCAGTGCTTACCTCAAGTGAGCTGTTAGACTAAGCTAGACAAGACTGAAATAAGAAAAATATTGCTCTGTTGTCCCTTCTTTTTATGGTGTTCATATCTTCCTAACCTACCTCCCTACTCCCACTCTCCCAGTTCCTTCCTAACTAGCAGCCAACCAATTCATTAGCTAGTAAGAACTAAAGTATTACCCCTCCATAAGACTATTCGTCTTTCAGTAAAGGACTCATTAAGAACTAGATTTTAGGGGTGACTGGGTGGATCAGTCAGTTAAAGCACCACTCTTGGTTTCAGCTAAGGTCATGATCTCATGGTTTATAGGATTGAGCCACCCATCAGGCTCTGACAGCATGGAGAGACTGCTTGAGATACTCTCTCTCTCTCTCCCTCTCTCTCTGCTCTTCCCCATCCCTCTCTCTCTCTCTCAAAATAAATAAATAAACTTAAAGTAAATAAAAATTTAAAAAGCTAGATTTTAGAATCTACAGAAATGAATTGCCAATTGTAAATATTCATATATTGAAAAGTCAGTAGGAGATATTTAGGGATCAGGTTTCTTAAATCTTCCCTTCTAGGAAGGAGCCCATTTTACCTAGTCATGAAGCCAGTGCTAGTAAGATTTATGAAAAAGACCCCATTTCTTTCTCTTTTCTTTTCTTTTGTTCTTTCTTTTTTTTTTTTTTTTTTTTTTTTTTTTTTTTGAGTGAGAGTGTGAGCAAGGGAGAGGGGCAGAGGGAAAGAGAGAGAATCTCAAGCAGGCTCCAAGGTCAGCACAGAGCCCAACTTATGGCTTGACCTCACAGCCATGAAATCATAATCAAAACCAAGAGTCAGATGCTCAACCGACTGAGCAACCAGGTGCCCTAAAAAAGATCCCATTTCTATGTCAAGTTTAGAAACCCAATTTTTTTTCATTTTATACAGGTATATTCATGCTTTTGGGGAATGAATTTGGGCTAATGAAACTTATAAATCATTGGCTCATAAATCAGAAAGTAATTTATTAACTTGTTTATGCCTTTTTGTTATTACAGTATTCCTGTATTCTACTTAAGACATAAATGTCAAATATCCGGTAGAAGTGCTAACAGTTTCTAATACCATGCTCAGAGCAGACATTGCTAATTGAGCGTAGAGCTCCTTTCCTTCTTAACACAGCACTCCAGGCAACCATTGCTCTTGATCTGTGCTGGTTTGCAACATAAAACCTTGATGCCGTTGCTGTCCTTCCTGATACCAAGGTACCTAGGAAGTAAAAAATTATTAGAATTGGCAATAATGGAATCAGAGCAAATGATCTGTTAGCAAAAAAATACAATTAGAAAATAAAATGACACAAGCAAAAATAAATCAGAACTAAGGAATTATAAAAAGGAGTAGGAAGTCAAGCTAGGGGAGGGGCATGGCTTTATGTAATTAATGTTGTTAGAACTTAATATAAATTAACTGGATTCAGAAGTTAAGAAAGAAAAATGAAAGAAGGGAGGAGGGAAGAAAAGAAGGAAGAGAGGAAGGGTGGGAGGGAGTAAGGACATCTTTTGGATGGAATGTCATATGAGGGATGAGTGATTTGTTAGGCAGTGTCCCTATTTCAATGACACATGCAGCAATGAACTTCATAAGGCTATTCCTCAGTAAATGCCAAGGGCATAAGCCTTAGGCATAATTCAGTGAAGACAGTTTCATAGTGGGTCAAGATAATGTGCTCTAATTTGATACCAAAAAAAGAACATAGGCTACTAAGAAGTGTGGGTGAATAATCCCAGAAGGAATTTGATGGTTTTGCAGAATATTTTCTACATTTGGGATACAACTGCCAACCCACTACATAGTATAACTTCCTAATGACCGTGATACTAAAAAATAGTATCATCCTTGAGTAAGCCCTTATAAAATAACACTCTTCCTCTCTCCCTTTTAAGTAATTTTTAGAGTTCGCCAGAGACTTCTGTCATTGTATTCTCTCATAACATTGCTATGTCCTAGAATAAGGCGTTTCTGAATTAGTTAGATTTTGGAAGAGTTGCTTCTTGGGAACATATGAAACATATTAACTTGACCATGTTTTTCTACACCATCGTGTAGCACACGCTGGTGCTGTGTGCCCAAACATAGCAATTGTAATTCCAGATGCTTCCCAATCAAGAACAGTTCCTGGTACATCTAGGTGCTCAATAAATATTCATTGAATAAATGAATATCAAGAACCCTTTTATATTAGTTTCTCCAACAGGCTTTAGGTTTTGAAAGTTTGTCCAGGAAACAATTTGCATTTGAATAATGATAAATTTGCATGTTCAGATCAGTGTGATGTAACTCTGGCCTTGTTAATTCTGAATGTTTTGTGATATTTGATTCTTACTGAACTTCACTTAGAGAGAGTGAAAGACACCTCCTGGTCTTAAAATGTTGCCTTTATTTGGGACCTTCTCTCAATGATATATGCATGATCCTTACCACACACCATAAACCAGACTAAATTCTAGAGGAACTTAAGAGGTATATGCAGAAAGTGAAATGATTTTTTAAAAATTAAAAGAAAATTTAGGGGCACCTGAGTGGCTCAGTCAGTTAAGCGGTGGCTTGGTCAGTTAGGCAGCAGACTCTTGATTTCAGCTCAGGTCATGATCTCTCAGTTCATGTGATCAAGCTCCACATCGGGCTCCATCCTGACTGTGCACAGAGCCTGCTTCTGATTCTCTCTCGCGCTTTCTCTCTGCCCCTCCTCTGCTCATGCTTGCTCTCTCTCAAAATAAATAAATAAACTTGAACACATTAATACATAAAGCAAAAATTAAAAGAAAATTTAGATGAATATTTATTTTCCCCACAGTTTAAAAAAGGAATCTAAACATAAAAACGTTAATAAAAAATGGTAGATTTTATTACCTGAAAGTTAAACTTCTACACACAAAAAATCTAAGGCAAATAGAAAGTAAGAATATATTTTCATGAATAGGTAAAGATTTAATAGCCTTCATTTATAAAGCACTCATACAATCAGTAAGAAAAGTAATTTCTCAATAGAAAGATTGGCAAAGGACACTGGCAGTTTTAATAAGAAAAAATAAAAATAACCATTAAAAACATTTTTAAATGGCCAACACTAATAATAATAAATGGAAATTAAAATGAGATACTCAGTCTGATCTATCACTTTAGTATATATTTCCACAATAATAATAATATTTAATACTGGCAAAGGTACAGATTTTCTGGAAAGCATTTTGGCAATATGTGCCAAAAACCTTTAAGGCTCCCAGGCAAACGAGGACAAGGTTGTATGTATCACATTATTTTATTACATTATTTATAATGGCCAAGATATGGGGGCAGCGGTGGTGGTGGGGGGGGGGGGGAATCTAGATGGCTAAAGAGAAAAGGAATGGTTAAAATAAGTAAACCATGTAATGGAGAAAATTTTTGATGAAATTGTGAAATCATGAGAAAATTTGTGAAATAATATTAAATGACAAAAAAAAAACCTGTGTGCAGAGACATATACACAGTGTAGTTTCAGTTACCTAAAACCAATATATCTGTATATGCATAGAAAAAGTTTAGAAGCAAATATACCAAAACATTCACTCTATGTTTTGCTAATTAACTAATTTTTTCTTCGTTGTATTTTCCCCTTATTTTCCAAAATTTTCCATAGTGATCGTAAATTATTCTCCCAAGTTTTAAAAAGCAGCACATGAAATAAAAAATGAAATGCCTGATCTAACTGAAAAATTCTAGAATGCTTCCATATAAACATTCAGCTTTTTCTAGATGAGTATTCTCCCCGGGGGTGCCCGGGTGGCTCAGTTGGTTGGGCGTCTGACTTCGGCTCAGGTCATGATCTTGCAGTTTGTGAGTTCGAGCCCCGCATTGGGCTCTGTGCTGACAGCTTGCTCAGAGCCTGGAGCCTGCTCTGGATTCTGTTTTCCTTTCCTCTGCCCCTTCCCTGCTCACACTCTGTCTCTGTCTCTCTCAAAAATAAATAAACATTAAAAAAAGATTAGATGAGTATCCTCCTAGCACTTTTTCTGGGTTCTGCATTTTGACATTTCATGTCCTTAAGCTGTTCTCAACTTATCTCCCCAGGGGACAGGTGCACTTCCGTGATTGGATGGTACAGTTTCTCTAAGAGTATACCTTAATTGCTAAAAGCCAGGTCAAATCTGATGGGTCAGATGTGCCTTGTAATTAGGAAAAAGAAAAAGACAGAATGTCACAAAGAAATAGTCAAAGGCATCCCCGTCAGACTTTAGAAGCAAGCTTTCTGCCCAGTACACTTCCCCCAGGAGCCTTCCTTGAATCCCTGGAGGGTTCGGGGTTCCTCTTCTAGCTTCTGGTGTTGCTCTGGCTTGCCCTCAGCATTTACTGCCTTAATGAGATCATCTTTTTCTGTGCCTTTCTTCCCTCCCTGCCCTGGCTGCAAATTCCTTGTGCACATGTCTCCCATTTTACTCATCTCTGTAGCCTCAGAACGCAGTACTAGTCAATCAGAATAGTACTTCTTATCTAGTGGCTTCATCTGCACCTCGACCTTTGAAAACAAATTCAAATAAGAAGTGAAAATATTAGTCTCTTGAAGCCAAGATCAGGGAATGATACTCAATCCTGCTTGCTTTCTCAACTCAGCACAGCAAATCGGGCACATATAAAATTAGTGGTTTCAGATTGTTCTGGCCAGAAGTGGTATGTGAAACCCAAGCCTTGTATCATTATCACATGCTCACTTACAACTCTCCCCGTCCATCAACAGACTAATCATTAACTGAAATAAGCCCTTCTTTCAATAACTTTGCTTGGAAATGACTGCCCAAAACCATGAAACAGAATTGAAAGTTTCTCATTTTACTGAAATTGGACCAACATTTACTGTTGCACACTCACTGCTGTGGTCACTGTCTGTTCCTAGCCTTGCAAGCCAAGGGTCTCTTCTCTGTTAGCTGCCTAGCTGCCATATTGGTACAGCCAGAGGCTGAGGCTATGGTGAGCTCTATGGGCTGCAGGAATCCAGGGGGGCTCTGCAAGCTAGTAAAATTCTTCCATTTGGGATTTCCCTATACTGGATTATCAATACTATTTTCTCTGGGGTGCCTGGATGTCTCACTCAGTTAAGCATCTGACTCTCGATCTCCGTTCGGGTCATGATTGAATGGTTCATGAGATCAAGCCCTGTGTTGGGATTCTCTCTCTCCATCTCTCTGCTAGCTCTCTCTCTCTCTCTCTCTAAATAAATAAATGAACTTAATAAAAATACTGTTTCCTCAGACTTCCTCTGGAAATCTTCCTGAGCTTTTCCATCTCAACAACTAACATCCTTAAAGGGCCCTGCTCTGTGAAGCCTTGCCTGACCACTCTGTCCTTCAAGCCTTCATCGGACTTTGTATGGGTTTCCTCCCATGTCTGCTTCTTTCACTAGACAGTAAGTTCCTTGAGAACAGGAGTAATGTTTTATGTTTTTTTTATATAGCACAGTGCTTGAAAAACTGTCAATAATGAATGGAGTTGAGCCACTGGGGGAAAAAATACCGCTCTAAATACTTATTATATTTTTAGACTCACTCTGGGAGTTCCCGCCACTTCTAAGCAGAATTATAAACATTTTCTATGACATAGTGTGGTTGGTAGAAATCTTTGAATCATATTTGTGTCAGTTACTAGCTTTATAACCTAGTAAGCTAATGTCTCTTAAGCCTCAATGTCCTAATCTTTTATAAAATGGGAGTAGTAATAATGTATAATGGTCACGATAAATGAAAAGTATGCCATTCTTTTGGTACATAGTAGGGGATTAATAATCTTTTAGCTATGTTTACAGTTTCCCCCATACCTACCAGAACAATTTTTCCCACCAGTTTTTCTCTTATCTTTTAAGATTCTTATTGTTTTTTCCCATCAGGGTTTCCTGATGCTCTAGAGCAGTAGTCTCGAGAGGGAGCAGTTTTCTAGAAAAGGCCAGATATTGGATATCTTTAGATTTTACAGTCCTTGTTCCATATTCTTTGTTTTTGTTGTTTTGCTTTTGTTTCTTTACAACCCTTTTAAAACGTGATGCCGTTCTTAGCTCACAGGATATCAAAAAGCAGTCCAGATTGGACACATGACCCATATGGGTTTAGGGGTTGGCTATACCATGCTCTAGAGTCAGGGTTCTTAAAGTGAGCCCCACCAGTGGCATCAGCACCTCCCAGGAACTCATTAATGTAAATTCTTGGACCCTACCTCAGACCTGGTGAATCAGAAACTCTGAAAACAGACAGAGGAATCTGTGTTTTAGTAAACCATCCAGGTGATTTTAATGTAGATGTTCACCCTTGACTGCATGTTAGAATCACCTAGAGGGCTTGAAAACATTTCAATACCCAGGCTTCACTCTACTCCAAACCAGGAACTCTGTGGGTGGAACCATAGGTGTTGAAAGCCCTGCAGGTGAATCAATGTGCATTTGCAGCTGGAAGCCCATTGTATAGAGCTGGGGGGGAGGCTTTGCATCTGCAAAGAAAGACTTAATACTAATATTGCCAAAGGATTCAATACTATGGGGTCTTTTCTTGTTTTGACAATTTCTTGAAGGAATCTTACTACAATCAGTTCATCAAGATAGCTATTCAGTACTGCATATAAAGCACTAGACACTGGGGATATAAAAGAAGTATATTAATATGGTCCTTTCCACCTTTGAATAATTTGCATATATAAAGCAAACGTCTCAATTTCAAAAAGCTCATAATTCAGTTTTACAAAGAAAGAACAGCTCAAGAATCACTGCCCATATTTCCTTCGTCACTGAGTTTCAACCTGAAACATCTTCATTTGTCACTAATTCCACTCTCTCTTCACCATTACTACAATGGGCCGCACCCATTGCTCCATTATTCCACATCAAGTAAGCTGTAGGGTGTTTTATTCTTGTTGCAAAATCACATTTTCCTGTAAATATTCTGTGGAAAAGTCTTTGTACGGTTTTATATTGGTAAGATAATTCTAGAGTGCCACATTTGACAAATGACATCAGCTAGCCTGCTGTAGCCATAAACCATTTTAGAACTCTTATGCGTAATCTGGCTTCAGGTCAAGGTGGTGTAATATGAACCAGCAGAATATACAGCACAGTGTGTCCTTAGCAGCTATCCTAAAGATCAGCAAAACTCATTCCTGTAAAAGAAGCTCACCCATGAAGCAAGGTCAAGCCCAGTGGTCATTAGAAAAGGTTCACTTAATGGAATCACTCCTTGCCTAGAGGTCCTTCTGCTTTGTAACTCTTCTGTGGTGGTCTCTTTGGTTGCCTACCTTATACTTATTCCCTCCTACCACCCTTGCCTGTCTTCTCTGCTGTAGGTGTTCCCATGTTGGTCAAGAGTCAGATAGCCATGTTCCTCAAGGGAGGAACCTGGCCTCCTCTCCAGACCCAGGGGCTAACACTTGACCATTTAGGCTAATCATAGTAATTTCATTTCCTTTGTCAGTGATTGAGTTAGGAATAAGCTTGTGATTCATAATTCTGGCCAATGAGATTTGAGAGGAAGACCGCAGAGGGAGCTTTTGGAAGGTTCTCCTTGCTGTGCAAAATGCTGTGAAAACATGCAAAGGAAGATGTTTCTTCTTAGGCCTTTGGATACGGTTTTGTGAGGATATGATGCTTAGAACTGCCATGGCCATCTTGCAACCATGAAGGAATACGTCTGGAGCCAAAAGCCAACACAGTGAGAATGATGTAATAAAAAGATAGAAAAAATCTGGCCTCCACAATGAGCTCGTTAGCTGCTGAATTAAAGAACTCAGATATCACCTGACCTCCAGATTTCATTGTCATGTAACATAATAAGTATCCTTATTATCTAAGCCACTTTGGGTAGATTGTCTGTTCTTATAGCCAAAAGCATCCTAATTAATACATCTGTGTTAGTCATATAATCAGATCTGAAAGAATCTTGTGTTATACTTAGTGTCTGCTTACTCCAAGAACATACCTATTAGTACTGGCGATTTTTCTGTTGGGAGAAACATTTTTTTACTCATTCCTTTCTTAGTTTTCTCTTGTTTCCAACACAAAGCTGTCTCACTGAGTACTTTATATCTACCACTGTTATTCATGAAGACCTGAGTGAGCCCTTAACTTTGATACTGCCTCAACCTACAACAGAATGGTAATCCCATCCACCCCAGGCACAGACACAATGAAGGATAGTCCTTACCACACAACAGCTGACATTTTTATCCGCTTGTGGTTGTTAACATTGACATTGACAATACCGTAATCCTGAGTCTGAGTTCCTCAAAACCTTCTCTCTATAGTTCGGTGCTTGACACATAATTGTCATTCAATAAATGTTTATTTGGATGAATGCATGAATAAACTCTAATTATTTGTAAATATCACATCAAGGAGGATTTAGAGAATTGAAGATATTTGAGGCTCTATTTTTGAGGCCGAAACCCAAATACTAACTAGCCTCTTTCTGCAACATCTAGCTAAAACCAGAGTGGGAAGTATTATAGCTCCCTTTTAGGAATGAAGTGCCCCCCCCCTCTTTCTCTTGCTCTTGCTTTTACTTGTTCTGTTTGGAAGTTTCAGAACCTTAAGCGATCTGGTCCTATGAAAAATTTTAAAACAGGTATTTTCATGTCCACAAGAAGATTATTATTGGAGCCCGAAGAATTCCGTCATTGCTCGTTGAGAGTCTGTGACATACTGGAGTACGGCATGCATTTTGAGAGGCACATGCACTTGTTTCTGTTCTATAGTAACTAGTTTATTTGGATGACTTCAAGGGCAATATCGCTTTGAAGAAGCTCCTTCATTGGAACTATTTCATCCATCAGACTGACTCCGGTAGCTAGAGTAGAGAAAAGATGGGTTTCATTCAACCTCCTGTGCCCTTCCCCCAGAAAAGGGCCGATTTGTGACATTCAGGTTGAGCCTGCGCAAGGAGGAAAATGCCCTCTTGTTTTCTTGTGGAAACTTCATCATCTGTCTCAAAGAAGGGAAACTGCTTCATGCTAAGATTAAATGTCTCAAGAACCAGATCATCTTCACTGAGAGAGATTGAATGACCTCAAGGGAAAGAAAGGAATATCGTGCTGAGACCAGGCTTCTCTGAAGCTAATTCTGCTTCGGAAATGAATTCCTCGGTGCACAGCCCTTCTCAAATCGTCCCATGAAGGAGGGGAGAGCATACTAGAGCATAGGAAACGTGTGGGTTAAATGTGCTTCCCTCAGTCCCTTGTCATCTGCGCAAGGATATAAAAATTATTGGCTGAATCCTATTGATTAGTATTAATCCCTCCACAGCAGTATTAATCCCTTAACAGTCTGAATCTCTACCTAACAGTTAAGGTTTCCTTATGAAATGGTGACTTGCCTATACGTCTGTCTCTTTCATTACGTTTTAAGCGCCTTTAAACCCAGTGTCTGAAATACTTACAGTAGCAAGCACTCAGTAAATATTTTGAAATGGAACTAAATCATTGTGTAATAGTGAAAAGGCTCAGGCTCACTGAGTTGACAGGTAGTTACTAAGCCTAGAAGAAATCAGGCTGAGACTGTAAGCAATGGTACTTTGCTTATATGAGAAGACATTGTGATTTCTAATCAGAAAGACCACCTTTCAGACCCCAGCTTTGCAACTCACTGGTTGTTCTCCTTTGAGTTAGTTACTCAATCTCACTGAGCCTCTGTGATACGAGGATAGCGACACATTTCTTCAGTGGGCTGTTGGGAAGATTAAATAAAGTGGTGTGGGTTGATTATGGCCCCTCAGAATTCATGTTATTGAAGTCCTAACTCCTTGAATGTGACATAATTTGGAAAGAGGGTCACCGTAGACATAATTAGTTAAGATCAGGTCATACTGCCTTAGGGTGGGCTCCTAATCCAACGTGACTGGTTTCCTTAAAAAAAAGAGAAATTTGGGGGTGCCTGGGTGGCTCAGTCGGTTAAGCGTCTGATTTCGTCTCAGGTCACGATCTCACGCTTCATGAGTTCAAGCCCTGCATCGGGCTCTGTGCTGACAGCTCAGAACCTGCAGCCTGCTTCAGATTCTGTCTCCCTCTCTCTCTGCTCCTCCCTCCCTCATGCTCTGTCTGTCTGTTTCTCTCTCAAAAACAAACATTAAAAAAAAAAGGATACACACACACACACACACACACACACACACACTCAGGGAAAACACCATGTGAGGCTGAAGGCAGCGACTGGGGTAATATTTCTACATGCAAAAATAACAAAGATTGCCAGCAAACCAACAGATGCTCGAGGCATGGAACAGATTCTTTCTCTAAGCCCTCCAAAGAACCAACCCTGTGAACACCTTAATCTTGGGCTTCTAGCCTCTGAAACTGTGAGACAACAACTTGTTGTTGTTTAGAGCCACTCTGTTGGTGGTACCTTGTTACGGGAGCCCTAGCAAACCCACAGGGGCGGCGTGAACAGAGGGCAGTGCATATGTAATAGGTATTCAGAATCTGTACTTATTATTCTTTCTTTCTGTACTAGACTTTCATGGAAGTTTACATTCAAGAATGACTTGTGCTGGGGTGCCTGGGTGGCTCAGTCGGTTAAGCCTCCAGCTCTTGATTTTCGCTCAGGTCATGATCTCACACTTGTGAGATCGTGTCAGGCTCTGTGCTGAGTGTGGAGACTACTTGAAAGTCTCTCCCTCCCTCTCTTTGCCTCTCCCGTGCTTGTGTGTATGCATGAACTCCCTCTATCTCTCTCAAAAATTTTTTTAAAAAATTAAATTATTTTTTAAAAAAGGAACAACTTTGGCTGCAGTTAAACATTTGATTTTGGATGAGACAACTGAAAACTATAGGAAATAATGATATCATGATTTATGTTAGGAAGGCAGAGATTGGCTAATACAAGTCAGAATAAAAATATGAAGACATGGCACTTAAAGTGAGGGTATGTTACATGGCTTGAGAAAAATACCACATTTTCGAGAAGTTATTAAAACTTTATTTATTTATTTTTCTCCTGGTATTTTTCTTCTTCTTAAAGCTAGAATTAATGTCAACTTTTGATCTTCATGGTATATCCTTAGAACTAAAAACGAACCAACCAACCAAAAATGAAATCAAACCATGGATGTCTTTAAGAGTCCATTTTCTCAAGTTGCAAACAAGACCGTCTATGGTTTTTATGGGAAAAGTACAGTTAAGTTCTCCCTCTATTTCCCAAGACAACAAAGGCCTTTTCTTCTCATGTCCAAATTTCAAAGTCTTGAAGTGTGGCCATTCATAGACATTCAAATGTGCACCAAAGGGTTTCTGAGTGGTAATTTTGCTCCATTATATTGCTGTGTGTTGAGGTGCTCCTCCTTGGAGAAGCTTCAGGGCTAGTGAGAGAGACAGATGAGTGAACTAATGATTGCCACACAAAGGGAAGAGAACATTGAGAGATTCAGGAACATGATGCTGGAAGAAGCCACCCTGCCAGAGAAAGGAAAGAGGGCTTTCCCAGAAGGACTGCAATGAAACTCCATGTTAAGCAATGAGTAGAAGTTTGTGTGTTTCAGCAATATGTAAAGTACAGGGAGGGGTGCTGAGTGAAGCATGAGGAGTCAAGGGGAGGGAGGGACTTCCTGGTGGAAGAAGTCAGAGTTGAGATTTGAATGAAGCAGGAGAGCATGGAACCCCATGGTGCAAGGAGGGACAGTTCTATACCTTATCATGGCCAGGGAGACCTGCAGGAGATGAACCTGGGGTACTGAACCTGAGGTGATGACATGAAAGGTTTTATTGGCCATGCTAAGAAGACTTTATCCCATTGACGGTAAATATTTTTTTATTGTGGTAAAATAATGTAGTAAAATAAAATTTTATGCACAACATAAAATTTACCATTTTAACCATTTCTTAAGTAGGCAATTCAGTGGCATTAAGTGGATTTACAATGTTGTACAATAGCACTGTCCATTCACAGAACTTTTCATCATCCCAAACAGAAACTCTATTCATTAACATTAATTCCCCACTTCCCCCTGCTCCACCCTCAGTCTACTTCCAACCACTATTGTACTCTCTTTTTTTTTAAGTTTATCTATTTTGAGAGAGACAGAGAGTGAGCGGGGGAGGGGCAGAGAGAGGTGGGGAGAGAGAGAGAATCCCAAGCAGGCTCCGCACTGTCAGCACAGAGCCTGATGCAGGGCTCAAACTCACCACCCATGAGATCATGACCTGAGCTGAAACCAAGAGTCAGATGCTTAATCAACTGAGCCACCCAGGCACCCCTCTACTTTCTATCTCTATGAATTTGCCTACTCTATGTACCTCATAGAAGTGGAATTATATGATATTTGTCCTTTTGTGTCATAGCATATGTCATATGTCATAGCATATATGTTAGCATAATGTTAGCATAATGTTTTCGAAGTTCATCCAATTGTAGCATGTATCATGTTTTCATTTTTTAAGGCTGAATTACACACACACACACACACACACACACACACACACACCACATTTTGTTAATGCATTTATCTGTTAATAGACATCTGGGATGTTTCAACCTTTTGTCTATTATGAATAATACTGCTACAAACGTTGGTGGGCAAGTATCTATGTGAGTCCCTGTTTTTAATTTTTGGGGGTAGATACCTAGAAGTGGAATTATTGTATCATATGATAAGTCTATGTTTAGCTTTCTGAGGAACCATTGAACTCTTTTTCACAGCAGCTGTTCCATTTTACATCAACAATGTTCAAGAGCTCTGGTTTCCCATATCCTCACCAACATTTGTTATTTTCTAGTATTTTTGTCTGATAGTAGCCATTCTAATGGGTGTGAAGTGGTATCTCATTGTGGTTTTGATTTCCATTTCCCTAACAATTAGTGATGTTGAGCATCTTTTCATGTGCTCATGGGCTATTTGCATATCTTCTCTGGAGAAAATATCTATCTTCCTATTTGCCTATTTTTTTCACCTTCAATTTTTTTTAATTTTAGTTTTTATTTTTTTTAATTTACATCCAAATTAGTTAGCATATAGTGCAACAACGATTTCAGGAGTAGATTCCTTAGTGCCCCTTACTCATTTAGCCCATCTCCCCTCCCAGAACCCATCCAGCAACCCTCAATTTGTTCTGCATATTTACGAGTCTCTTCTGTTTTGTCCCCTCCCTGTTTTTATATTATTTTTGTTTCCCTTCCGTTATGTTCATCTGTTTTGTCTCTTAAAGTCCTCATATGAGTCAAGACATATGATTTTTGTCTTTCTCTGACTGACTGGTTTCACTTAGCATAATACCCTCCAGTTCCATCCACATAGTTGCAAATGGCAAGATTTCATTCTTTTTGACTGCCGAGTAATACTCCATTGTATATATATACCACATCTTCTTTATCCATTTATCCATTGATGGACATTTGGGCTCTTTCCATATTTTGGCTATTGTTGATAGTGTTGCTATAAACATGGTGGTGCATGTGTCCCTTTGAAACAGCACACCTGTATCCCTTGGATAAATGCCTAGTAGTGCAATTGCTGGGTCGTAGGGTAGTTCTATTTTTAGTTTTTTGAGGAAACTCCATACTGTTTTCCAGAGTGGCTGCACCAGCTTGCATTCCCACTATTCGTCTATTTTTTAACTGAGTCATTTCATTTGTTTTTTTGTTGTAGGATTGCAGGAGTTCTTTATATATGCTGGATATTAATTGCTTATCAGACATGTTATTTGCAAAGATTTTCTCCCACTCCTTGGGTTGCCATTTTGCTTTTTTGATATTGTCCTTTGATGCACAAAAGGGCATTAAGTAATTTTAAACAGAGAATTGATATTTTCCAGTTGGTGTGTGGAGTGTGGATTTGAATGGGGCAAGGCCAGGGGGCAGGGGAGACAGGTTAGATGACCACAATATCCAGGCAAGAGATGGCAGGGTCTGAACTGGAAAAAACGGAGAAGAGATGGAAAGAAGACTTACTTAGGAAGTAAAAGCAACCAGATTTTGGTGAGAGAAAAAAAGGGGAGGGAGATGTGTTGGGAAACTACTTTGATATTCAGTAAGAGATGATGAGGACCTGAATTGGGGAGCAGCAGTGAGGGCAGAGAAGAGACAAGAGACAAATCTGAGGAGATTCAGTCCTAACTGATCGAATAGGTGTAGAACAGAGAGGAGTGATTGATGGCTCCAAGCATGGACAGCCCAGTAAAATATTACCTCAATTTCCAGTTAACAACCTAAATTAAATTAGTCTTAGATACAGACTAGTCTAGATGTATCACCCCCTGTATAAGATGGTTTGGTTGAGCCTGCCCTGAATTTTCCCTCCCACCCTCACTTTCCACTAGAATCTTTTCCTCTTACAAAAGTATATTCTATGATTCGTTACTGCTCATGACACCAACCTCAAATACTTTCAGAAGGGTATGAGAAAACAAATAAATGTAAAGAAATAAACCCAGGTTCAAATCTGGATCACCATTTACTAGCTTTGCAACTTTAAGTGACCTAAACTCCATGAGCTTCTGTGTCTTTCTATGTCTGTTCAGTGGGCATAATAGTAGCATCTTCTTCATGCAGATGCCATGAAGATCCAACGGAAATGATTCAAGTCAAACCATTAGTGCTGGACTGAAAACCTCAATATGTATGAGCTTTTGCAACCATTGGTATTCCACCTCTATATCCAATGGCAAAATCCAGTTAGATCTAAAACAGCTTCAAGACTGTGGCACAACAGAGAGCAATGAGGGCAATATATGAACATCAGTAACCAGGGAGGATCATGGAAGAATAAAAGCCTTGGAATCAGAAGATCCTGGGTTTAAAGCCTGAATTATTCTCTTGACTTGCTCTATGGCCTCTTCTGCCTAAGACCCAGTGGGGGAGTGACAGCTGGTCAGTACCGGTGATGAAGGGAATGTTGGTTCTCACCCTTCTCACAGAGGTTTGCCACTGCGTTATGTCTGTCTTCAGAGGAATTACCTCCAGTAGAAATGGCAGCTCTGCCCATTTGGAGCCCAGATCTACAGAATCAGTGCTTAATCTCCTACCCACATGGATGTGGCAGTCAACTTAGATGATGCACAGGTATTTGTTAGGAGAACTAGCACATATTTCAAATCAGAGCCTACTGGTCACGATCGAGGGTGTTATCTCTTACTACATATGCTCTCCTCAACCTTCGCTAGAGGTGACACTACGGTAGGATGGGGCCTCAGCCTGTTGGCCACTCTGAACCTCAGGCAAATTCTGAGGAGCGTGGGTTACAGCTGTGGTGTGGTGCAAAAATAGTACATCACAAAGTGACTTCCCGCCAGGCTTTCTCTACCAACAAAAGATTGAAGCTCTTTTGTAGTTGAGAGTGGGAAGGACTTGGACATTGTCTCATTTAAATAAGCATTTTCTGCCCGTGCGTTCAGTTAGCAGTGGTGATATCAAGTATTTAAAGCTGTTGTGTCCCATCTAATTATATTTCTACAGGGAAATGTTGAAGAAATATCTAGCTATATGTACACACTTAGAAAGAGATGAAGAACCATAGTCTGAAACCACAGGATTTTAATATGTCTGACATAGACTAACCCAAGCTTTGAAGAACATATGACACACTCTTTTCCCCACAAAAAGCAATACGGCAGCTTTTAGAATTTTTTTGTTTAATTTTCTTGCTAATGCCAATTAACCTGTGACTATATTTTGTCTGCCTTCAAAGGACGTACATATAATGGAGAGTACTAGTCACAAACATTGTGTTCCACAAGCTAACACTGACCCATGCGCGTTTTAAATTTGAATTGATTGCTGACATTAAAAACAGAAAGATTTCACATGGAAATTCAGATTTCTGTTCTCTCCTGATAAAGTACAAAAAACTCACCTCCACAGATGTCAATAACCACCTGGAAGTGAAAGGCACCCCCACACGACTCAGTCCCCACCTCATCTGTGGCCATCATCCAAGTTACTCCCTAGCCCTTACAGCCAAGTGAGTAAGAGACCCTTATATCACACACATTCTATACCATTCATGTCACAACAAACAACTATTTATTTATATTTGTTCCACAATAATCAACCAGGTATTTATGAAGCATCTACCAAATTCCCGTTCCAGTCCGAGTTGCTCTTGTAAGACAAGAAGACAAGGAAAAAAATCACTCCTATATCAACAGCATTTATAGTCTGGTTCTGTACCACCCGAACAGCCTTTAATCATGTGGCACTACTGAGCATTTGAAATGTACTTAGTCTGAATTGAGATGTGCTGTAAATATAAAACACACAGTGTATTTTAAAGATATTCTACAAGAAAAAGTAAAATGTATCATTAGTAATTTTTATATTGATTACAGGTTGAAATGATAATGTTTTGACAAAATGAGTTAAATAAAATTTATTATTAGAAGTGATTTCACCTGTTTCTTTTTATTTTCCAGTGCAGCTATTAGAAAATTTAAAATTACACATGTGGTTCACGTTATATTTCTATTGAACAGCCCTGGTCTCGTTGGTGAATGTGTTCAGCAGAAATTTATTCAGACTCCAAGAAGTTGGGACGAAAAATGCACAGTAATGGAAATGGAAGATGGATCTGAATGGATGAGATGTGACTAAATCTATGTCTATTACCTCATAGAGCCTGAAACTGCAACAGGCTGTCTGTCCGTTAATCCTATTCTGACTCTTTCCCTTCTGCCTCACTGGCATGCACTGGGGACGTTAATGGTGACTGACTGTGAAAAGGAGGGGGAGGGGAGGCAGCAAAGCTTGGGATTTCAATTCTGCTGGGAAGTGTTGTTTGCTTAGGTGCTCTGAGAAGCAAACAGCCAAGATGTGATTAAATATGCAAGGATTTTGTGAGGGAAAATACTTGAGTGAGAAAAAAATAGGGAGGGACCCAGAGAAGCCTGGGAGAGCAAGTCAGAACAGTAGAGGAGGCGGGAGGGACTAAAGGTTGGGGGAACTGTCCCTTGCTGCTGCTATGGAGCCTGAGGATGTTTCAGCAAATAGCAGAGTGTACTGGGGGCAAGGCCAGGGGTACAAGGAGTCCTGGGTCTCTCAGGAATGGGTCTACTGTAGTATCCCTGCTGCACTTGGTCACTGGCTTGGAACAGCCACTGGAAAACCATAGTCTGAAACCACCAGATTTCAGACAAGCTTGGCCTCCACACAAACACAGCAATAGGTTTCAGAGCACAGCGAGCCAGGGCCCTTGGTTAATAGTGTTCTCTCTAGTTGAAGGTCTCCTAGTGCATTTTCAGGACTCCAACAGAAGCCAGCTCTGGTATCTTACAGGCTCTTAGTCAACCTAGAAAAGTCATGGCCAAAATATTTGCTGCAAGAGAGCAAAGACTTAAAATAGCCACTCCTTTTTCTCATCCTTAGAATGCCAGCATCTTTACCTGTTCACATAGGACTTGTGTTCTGATCCTTGAATTATTTGTATGATTCTCCTTTGAAAATGTTACATAAACAAATATGTGTGTGTGTGTGTGTGTGTGTATAGATATAAAAGAGCATTCCCAAAATATATATATTCTTTATAGCATGAGTTGAAGTGCTGACGGTCTAGCAGGGAGCATAATGGGGGTTTGAATTAAAAAATCTTAAAGGTGACTTCCAATCTCAATAGCTGTACTTCTCGAATTGACTCTTAAAGGAGTAGACTCTTTTTTCAATAGCCTTTTTCTGTAACTATAATAAATTAGGCTCTTTGAAAAGTGGAAGAAAAAAATTTTTTTGAAAAAATATATTTTAAAAAGTAATTACCCCAAACCACCATTATTGACATTTAATATTTTTCAAAGCACATGTGTATATATTTTAACCTTCTTATAATCTCTTCTTTTATAGTATAATGTAGCATATACATTTCCCCATATCATTAAAAATGCCTTAGCATGGTATATACTATACATTCTGCATGCCTCTTTATGATAAATTCCTAAAAGGCTAGTAATTGCTAGGGCAAAGGGCATACAAACTTCTAATGGTTTTGATATATATTGATACATTACTCTATCAGCAGTTCATGAGAGTGCCTGTTTCCCTAAACTTTCCTCAACCCTAGAGATAGTAATTTTAAAAAATCTTTGCCAGTCAGATATGGAGAAAATGGCAGCATATTTATTTTCTTTAAACACTAGTAACATTGAACTTTTATATTTGTTTTATACAAAATTGTTATACAAACTATTAAGTTTGTATTTCCTCTTTTGTGAATTATTTTGTCTTATCTTTGATTAGCTTTCTATTGAATTTGCATCTTTTCTTATTGGTTCATAGGACTCTTTACATACTGATGGTCCAATCCTTTATCTATCAACTATATTGCAAGTATTATCTCAGTGTGTCATTTACTTTTCGGTTTGTTTATGAGGTTTTTATGATATACAATTGTTTTATGCATTCAAAACTAGCAATCTTTTCATTTATGATTTCTGCTTAGTTAAGCCTTGCTTATTTGTATAAAATGTTTATACAAAATTTTAAACCTATGTTTTTTTTTGTACTGAAGAGAAAATAAAGGTGGCTTTACCTTTCACATTTAAATATGTCATCCTATGTCAACTATACTCCAATAAGAAAAGATTAAAAAATAGCAAAATAAAGATGAAGACATAGAGGCAGAAAATATAAACATATATGTCATTTATCTGGGATTTATTTTTCTATATTGCTCAAGGTAGGAATTCACTTTTGTTATTTTACATACTGCTGTCAGTTTGTCCCAACACTACTGATGGCATAATCTATCTATTCCCACTTATTTGAATTTTCATTTTTACTATGTACAAGGAGAGCATTTTAAGTTTTTCTGTGTGTTTAAAAAATCTCCTTTTTGGGGTGCCTTGGTGGCTCAGTCAGTTGAGCGTCCGACTTCAGCTCAGGTCATGATCTCACAGTCCGTGACCTCAAGCCCCGCATCGGGCCCTGTGATGGCAGCTCGGAGCCTGGAGCCTGCTTCGGATTCTGTGTCTCCCTCTCTCTCTGCCCCTCCCCTGCTCATGCTCTGTCTCTCTCACTCTCAAAAATGAATAAATGTTAAAAAAAATTTTAAAAAAAATCTCCTTTTTATTCATTTCCAGTTTTCCTGCATTGTTATCAAGATGAGGTCAATATGACATGGTGTATTGCAAAATAAATTTTTACTGCTAATAAAATATTTAAACTTGTGATTGATGTATATATGAATTAGAGTCCATCTGATATATCAATACTAATATCTTTCTCATTCATTGGTGTTATACTTCTTTTTTTTCTAGTTTTATTGAGGTATAATTGACATATAGTAGTGTATAAGTTTAAGGCATAGTAAGTTGACTTGCATACATTGTGAAATAATTACCACAATAACTTTAGTTAACATCCATCATTACAGACATATATATATATATATATTTTTTCCCCCCTGTTATGAGAAGGCCTAGGGGGCATTACAACTCTTTAGGGTGGGACAGACAGGTAGAAGCTATGTGGAACCACATCTTTATTGTTTATTTTTTTTAAGTTTATTTATTTATTTTGAGAGAGACAGCACAAGTTTGGGGGGGTGGGCAGACAGAGAGGGAAAGAGAGAGAATCCCTAGCAGGTTCCTCACTGCCAGCACAGAGTCCAATGCAGGGCTTGAACCCGTGAAGCCGGGAGATCATGACCTGAGCCAAAACCAAGAGTCGGAGGCTTAACCAACTGAGCCACCTCAGGCACCCCAACCACATCTTTACATTGGAGGTCTGGTCATTCTAGGGTTCTTGTTCTTGAATTTCCAGAAGGACTCTGTTTCTCACAATGTTTTAGAGAGTCTTGCAGTAATTCTTCCTGGTGCCTCTGACTCAAGCTAGTATAATTAAGCCTCTATTCCTTACAATCAATAAAGCCTAACTGAAACACCATGCACATGCTGGACGAAGGCACTAGTTCACATCAGATCAGTAGCCTGAGGAGGAAGATGTGAAACTCGAACACAGACCTCTAAGGGAGTGTGGCGGCCTTGGAAAGTGGCTGGGTTTTCCAGTTATGAAGTAGTTCACTGTTAGTTAGGTTGGGCCCTCTGTGCAACAGTCCCCCTAAGCAGCTGGTTCTGAGCACTGCAGTGGGATCTAACTCTGAGCATTGCTGTTGGTTCACTTCCAGGAGGTTCTCTAGGGATCAGTTCACTCCTCCCTGGCTACAGTAGCTTCAGCTCTCCAGCATGGCTAACATTGAGACTTCACTGCCAACCCCTTTTCCTTGCTCCTTGAGTCTTGGTTTCACATTTCATGAGTTAGAGATTGTCTTTCCTTTCTTTCAAATGAGTCTCACTTTGTTTACAGCAAGTGTCTAACAAATATATTTTTTTAGATTTTCTAGAATGTGGTAGCACTTTGAGTGTCTCCAATAGTTACAGGTTTGCTCTTGTTTTTAAAATTCCTTTGGAGGAGCATGAAGGGCTTTACTAAAGCCCTTGTGCTCCAATTACCATCATGAGCTGAAAATTACATTTTCCAGTTTAATTCTTCTTTTTCTCATTTAAAATGAAAAAGTCCTAATTTTTACATGATACTTCTTTATTGAATCCTCCCAAGTAATCATGGAAAAAAAATACAATGAAAGCAGATCAGCTGGGAGAAATAGCAGGATATCTTTAATAGCTGTAAAGCATTATTCAACATATATTTGTACACTGTCAGAATAATAGGCATCAGATTCTTCGATATTTTGGTCTATTTTTTTCTCCATTCTTCTCTCTTATTTATAGTCCGTTCACATCAGGATACCTACTGGGTGATATCAGCAACGAATAACTAGTCAAATAGGGGTGCCTGGGTAGCTCAGTTGGTTAAGTATCCAACTTCGGCTCAGATCATGACCTCACTGTTCATGAGTATGAGTCCCCCGTGGGGCTCTGTGCTGACAGCTCAGAGCCTGGAGGCTGCTTCAGATTCTGTGTCTCCCTCTCCCTCTGCCCTGCCCCCACTCGTGCTCTGTCTCTCAAAAATAATAAATAAAAATGTTTAAAAAAATTGTAAATAACTCAGTCAATAAACACTTGTTCAGCGCCACAATTTACAAAGTTTTAAGCAGAGGGTTATAGGAAATGTGGAGAGTAACCAAGTGCTGGATGTTTCAGCTGCCATCACAGAATTACAAGCAAACTTCAACAGAGCACACGAAAAAGTGTTCCGTGTGATTAGTCATTAGGGAAATGCAAACCCAAACTACAGTGAGATACCCCTTGGCACCCACTAGGAAAGCTACAACAAAACAGACCTGTAACAACAAGTATCTGTGAAGATGTGAAAAAAATGGAAACCCTCCTATTCTTTGAGGTGATAAAAATGTTTCAGAATGAGATGGTGGTGATGGTGATACGGTCATGTGATTATACGAAAAACAACCAAATTGTACAATTTACAAAATACGTATCTGTCATGTATTAGTCAGAGTTGGTTAAGTACTGTAACAAACAACCCAAATCTCAAAGGCTTGAAGAAAGCTCAAAAGTTCAACAGGAGGTGGGGGAGGAAGAGCTCAATTCTGACAACAGAGATTTTGGAAAGCTTCTCAGAACAAATGACATTTAGGGCAGGCCATAAAGAACCAGAGATAACATAGTAACAGCCCTTCACGAAGCATCCACATCTGCTCTTTAAATGTGCCAAAGCCAGGCCTTTATTTTTAATTCTCTGTATAGACAGGATGGTCCCTTTGTTGCAAACGAAGACCCTGAGGTTCAGAGAGGTCAAGATGGCTTGCCCACGGCCACAGAGCTGGTGAATGGCAGAGAAAGAGTAGGATTGGTTGACAGGCAAGCTCTTGTAATATGTAGAGGTCTGGGTAGTCTACACAGAGGGAACAACATGTGCAAGGGCCTAAGGACAGTAATAGTGGAATGTGGATGGGAACCAGCAAAGCAGCCAGGTAGCTGGGCCATGCCTCCAGTTAGCGACCGGAACTGAGACCTAATCTTCAAAGGTAGGCAGGGCCCAAATTATGGAAGGTTTTGTGTGCATGATGCAGAAATCTAGAAAGCCAGACCTCCTGTTCCCTCAGCTTATAATCCATTGGAGAGACAAGACCAACATGTGGAATAACAATACCATGAACACATTATAGGCTGGAAGTAGGATGATATTCTAAGCAGATACCAGTAAGAACTGGGTGACTTGAGTGTCTACGGATTCGTTTGGTACACCCACTGAGCCGGAGCTGTTGTGTGGCCTGGAAAAAGGGGCTCCATGCTAGAAAGCTACCTTACAATATCTGGGCAAGGCAGTGAAATGAGGAGAGGAAGCAGACAATCTGGGGGCTTTGCTGACCCCCTCCTGGTGTCTGAGATCCCTGCCAACCCCTTCATTCTTCTCTTTTATATGGGGCTGAGTCTCTCTCCTTGTTTATGGGTTCTTAACACTCCTTGCTTCAAGTGACTGTGTTCCTGGTTTTTATCTTCTATCTACCTAGCTTTGGAAAGTGGGATCAAAGAAAATACATACCCTAAGGAGAAACCCAGGGAAGAAATAAATAGATGTAAGTCAGGTCATAATTTTCAGATCTAGAAAAGCAAGTTACTCAGAGTAATTCACACATCACTGAGAGACCAATTAGAACCATTAGCAAGTTGTTAGCACTGACTGTAAACTACCTGCTCTGATGTAGCCCCAGCCTTTCAGAAGAGGCTGTGTGGTGTCATTGGAATTAACCATTATAAACATACCTGTTTATAAACAACCCTCAATCCACAACTGCTTGCTGGGTGCTTTACCTGTGTTTGCATTGTGGTCCCTCCCCAAAGGAAGTTTAAATACACACACACACACACACACACACACACACACACACACACGCACCTAGTCTCAAACCACTAGCTACTGATCTTGATGGTGGAGCTAACATAAAAGATGTGGAAGGTCCTCAATAGCATAAGGTTGTAAAAAAAAAATGTGAGGAAGACTATGGATACTACAAAAGTTCAGACTCAGAGGCTGGGACTACTCAGATAGGCCTCCCTTTAGGAGTTAGACTTGGAGCCTTGCCTTGAAGGATGAGTAAAATTGAAGCAAAAAAGTGGAGGAGATTGAAGAGAAAACCTATTTCTAACAGAGTGTGGGCTCTGGCATCTGACTAGTGAGAGCCAATCTTGGCTCTACCACTTGGCCTTGTATTCATCACTTTACCCCTCTGTGCTCCCATTTCCACATCTGCGTGGGAAAGATGAGAACAGTAGTGTCTATCTGATTGCATTGTCGGGGAAGATGAACTGAGTTCACATACATTATGAATTACATGATGCTATGTTAATACACAGCAATCAGTGCTAGCTGTTATTGAGCAGAGCAAATACAAAGAAAGCACATTTCAGAGTAGTACCTTTTAAAAACAAATCCCACAAAATGAATTTATGTAGATCAAGATAAGAAATTATAGGAGGTGGTATATATAGCATGCACTACTTTTTTTTTTCAATCAATCTGCATTTTCCTTGGTTTCCTTTTGATAGTCAATAAGAAAGGGAACCTGTATTTTTAGTCAGCTTGGGCTGCTATAACAAAATACTACAGACTGGGTGATTTGAACACCAGAAATTTAGTCCTCACAGTTCTGGAAGCTGAAGTCTGAGATCAGGGTGCCAGCAGGGTCAAGTTCTTGGTGATGGCCCTTTTCATGGCTCCCATTTCCAGATAGCTGTGTTCCGGGGTGGGTGGGGGCGGAGTGCTGTGGGGGAGAGCTCTGAATTCTCTTCTTGTCAGGGCACCAATCTCATCATGAGGACCTCACCCTCATTATATCATCTCTCAAAGGTCTACCTCCTCCTAATAGCATCAACATTAGGGTTAGGGCTTCAACATAGGAATTTGGGGATTGCAAACATTCAATCTACTTAAAAGAAAAATAGGAAACAAAAAATTCAAACTTAACTTGTTATGAACGACCCTTTGGTGCTAAGAATTTAGAAGTTAAAACTTTAGGGGCGCCTGGGTGGCGCAGTCGGTTAAGCGTCCGACTTCAGCCAGGTCACGATCTCGCGATCCGTGAGTTCGAGCCCCGCGTCGGGCTCTGGGCTGATGGCTCAGAGCCTGGAGCCTGTTTCTGATTCTGTGTCTCCCTCTCTCTCTGCCCCTCCCCCGTTCATGCTCTGTCTCTCTCTGTCCCAAAAATAAATAAACGTTGGAAAAAAAAAAAAAGAAGTTAAAACTTTAGGAATGAAAGAAAATTAATTATAATAGCAATGAGTTTGAAGTTTAAAAATGAACTTTTCTGAGCAAAAAGGATATCCTTTTTCTTTCAAAAATATAGTTAGAGTGTTTGAAGGTATGGAATTCAGAGATTCTGGTGGGGTGTAAGGGCAAAGAGGTGAGGGCTTTATTACTTGTGACCAGAGGGGGTAATTGTGTTTTTTATTGTTTTTATATAAGTATGTTTATAGTCATCTGAATAATTATGAATAGCTAGAGAGATGATCCTGTGATTAAATGTCTAGTAGATTTAGCTTGCACAGGCAAGCGCAATTTGTGTGGTTTGTGGAGCATCCCTACACCTAAGGAGCCTCTCCAGTTCCTCGGCGCCCCCTCCTGTCTGCTCCCCCACTTCCCACTGTTCTCTTCTCTTCTGCAGGCCTTGCCAAAGTCCAAGGTGTGTGTGTGTGTGTGTGTGTGTGTGTGTGTGTGTGTGTGGTGGGAGTCTCCACTCCCATGTCTTCTGGATCTGTTGGGTGGTGGAGGAGGAGGTGGGGAGAGGTGTCCCTGGGATCCCAGGTGAAATGAAGAATGAGTTTTCTCATTAAAGCAATGTTTACCAAAGCAGTTAATTTCCACAAAAATTACAGCACCAAAGAGGGTTTACTGAAAAGCTAAAAGGAGCTTAATTCTCACGACCCCTCATTTACATGAACTTTTCCAAGGGGTTTTTGTACTTTTGCTTTCCTTATCCAGAAGATGGCTCCCCAAATTCGAAGTGCATCCAGCCCTATAAAACCTGGATGGTTTGTGGTCAACATTATTGTTTAATTACAGAATCCCTTCATGGACTTTTTGCAGACTATCCTGAGAAGCTCACTACCATTTACAATGTTACTTCCAAGGAGTAGTGTCTACTGAGAAGCAAACACTTTCTTAACAACCTACAACCTTTTCTCTGCCTCAGGAAGTTGTCCAGGGACTTCATATATGGTTTCTGCTGAAACAATAATGAAATAAATGGAGAGAAAATTAGTACACTTAAAATAGTTATTGAGTGCTTCTCTCTGGGTGATAGGATTATGTGACTTTTATTTTCTTCATACTTGGCTGACTTTCCAAAATTTCTAAATTTTCTGCAATGAACACATATTACTTCGAATAATTTAAAATTTGCTTTAAAAGTTCATAGTGCAAATACTCTTTAATTTACACATTTATGAAGGACTTGCCCTGTGGCCTTCTGTTAGTTTTGAGGATACCAAGTCAAAGGAGATCTACATTGCCTTACCCCACCAAAATCTACAGTATCAGTCACTGTTTTTAAGCCCTGAAGGGATAGAATTCAACATAGGTCAACATTTTTAGAGTTGGTCTATTCAGGGTGGTCTATGAAGAAGAGGGAAGAAGGGGTGGGGAGACAAAAGCTTTTTACCCTTAAGGATCTTTTTATATAAACACACACACACACACACACACACACACACACACACATCTTAGTCATATGTTTCTTTCATTTTACCATAGGAGGCTTCAGGCTTGGCCTAAAAACCCCAGAGAAGGGTTGACCACAGTTGCATAAACCCAGCAGATGGATCCCTCTCCCAACTTTTAGAAGGAATGCACAGAGAAAAAAAGTCTACCAAATTTGGGGTTAAACTATATATCAGAAATAACAGCTCATATTTATTGAGTTCGTACCATGTGTCAGGCATTATGCAAAGTGTTTTACACACATTGGTACCTCATTTTATTTTCCTTTTACTTCCACAAGTCTACGAGATAGGCGCCAGTATCATCAATCCCATTTTACAGCTGAGGAAAGGAAGGCTAAAAGATAAGAACAGGTTGCCTAGGGTAATAGAGCCGGTGGCTGGCAGTGCCTGATTGGAATTCTAATTTGCCTCCTCTCCCTTCTTAACCATTCCTCTTTAGACTACAAAGAGTTCTGGCTCCAAAGAGAAAAATGAACCAGAATATGGATAGTTTAAAGAACGGAATACAAGTTGATTTTCAAAAACAACGTGATACCAGTCTTTTAAATTGAGGTAAAGCACTGGAAAACCATCTTTTTCCCCAAAAAGGCTGACTTCCTAGCCATTATGGGTGGTTACTAACTCATTTCATGACACAAAGTTACGAATTTGCTTTTCAATTAAGTGTCTCATCAGTATCACGGCTCTGACGTGTCTTTTTCCATTTTCCAACTTCATCTCGGTAAAAAGTGAGAAATGATTCGGTTTGTGTGTAATCTATGGGACCCCAGGATTATCTTTTGCCCCTATTGTTTTCTTGGGTGTCCCTCATTCTGGAGGCCTGGCATTCCTTACATGTCTGGGTCAATGCAGCAGCAGTGAAGCGCGGGGAAGCCGCACAAAAGACGTCCAACCGCTATCATTGTGGAAAGATCAATTCTTCAGCGCTCGCACGAAACACCCAAGATGACCGGGAAGAGGGACTAAAGGGAAAATATACCTTCTCCCAGAGGGTGGGAGATTGCTTGACCTCTTGTGAGTGCCCACAGAAAACCGAACAGATAAATAGTGGACGGCGATCTCTCCGGACCCCCAACCATCCCAGACGCGCCCAGCGGGCGCGGCCTCCGCCCTTTTAGTCCCAAGAGGCCGGGAAGGGCGGGGAGAGGGGGAGCAGGGCGCGAAGTCTCTGGCCAGGGCCGGAGGCGCACCGCTCTCTCCTCCGCAGAGCCGCTTCCGCCGAATAGCCGCGGCTCCAGGGCAGGGCGGAGGCGGTTCGGTGGCCCGGCGGGAGCCGCGGGGCTGCAGCAGCCCAGCCAGAGAGGGGAGGGGCCGCGCGGGGCGCCCAGGGCGCCCGGCCTTCCCTCCGTCCGCTCCCAGCAGGCGCAACTCAGTGGTAGGGCCCACGGGCTGGACTGGTCTACCACAGAGCTGGGCCCTCCGGCCTCGGACCTGCCCCGCTACTCCCACGCCTCCACCCCGGTGACAGGGCCCGCACCCAGCTTTCCCGCCGGGGTCTCCCCTCCCTCTGGCCCTCGGGCTTGCAGCGCGCGCCCGCGCGCGCGCGCGCACACACACACACACAGGCACACACACGCCGTCGGCGCCCTCCTTCCCTCCATGCAGCCCCGCGCGCCCGCTCGCCCGGAGCTGTCCTCCCCGGTGCGCAGCGGCCCCGCGGCCTCCGCACGCCCCGCCCCGGGGGAGGGGAGCGGGCCGAGAGCCGAGCCCCGTGCGGGGAGGGGCCGGCGGTGGGGGCGTGGCCGGCTGCCTCCGCCCCTCGAGTGAGTGACTGGGCGACGCGGGCCCCTCCCTCCCTCCGCCCCTCCCAGCGGTCCCCTCCCTCGCTCGCTCGCAGCCCGCTCCCGCTCGCTCCCTGCCCACTCCCGGGGGGACGTTCCGCGCCGCGGCCCCGCGGCCGCTGCTTCTTTCACACTTTAGTTGGGAGCTGCGCGCCGCGCTCAGTTACTGGAGAGCTGGCCGCGCGCCGTCGCCTCCCGCACGCACGCACGCGGGCCGGGCTCCGGGGTTCTCGGCGTCTACTCCAAGCGGCGGGGAGGAGGGGGACACCCGGACTCACCGTGGGGAGGCGGAGGAAGAGGAGAGGAGGGAGGAAGAGAAAAGGCGAGGAGGCAAGGGGCGGGGGGCGGGAGGCTTGCCACCTTCAGCCCCCCCCGCGAGCGCCCAAGGTAAGCGTGGTCCCCGCCGGTCCCGGGCGGGGGGAGCGGGCGGCGCGGCTCGCGCGCCTCGGCTCCCCGGCGAGCCCGGGTGGGCTGGGAGGGAGGCCTGCGGGGAGTCTGCCGCGCGGAAGGGATGCGAGCCGCGGTGGTGGCGCTGCCGGCGCGCGGCCCGGCCCGGGGCTGCCGCTGGTGCGGGGACGGAAGCTGGGGTGGGGGCGTCTGCTTGCCGGGGCGGAGGGACTGGGATGTGGTTGGGGCTGCTGACGACTTTCGTCACATTGAGGCCTGGGTGGCTGGTGTGAGACACCCCTCCCTTCCCACCCGCTCCCCCTGCCGCCCTCAGCCTGCCTGCTCCTCTCGAGCTTTGCATGTAGCCACCGTACTTTGCAAGCCAGAGCTTGAAAGAAAAAACAGAATTCGGAATCCTTTGCTAAGTCTTCAAGTCCCTTCTCCCGCTCCGATTGATTGATGTGTTTGGGTGGGTGCTGGGATCCCCGGGATTTCTGAAGTTTTGACCTTTTGGGGGTGGCTTGTGTCGGTGCATCTGTTTGCCCACCTCGGTGTATTTATTATTCGTGCCCATGCGAGGCAGCAGCAGAGGGTGCTTGGGTATTGTACACGGAACAGATTTCACTCCCCTCTGCAGGCAGTTCGCGAAGTGCGGCCGCCACGGCTGCCTTTGCTCTGCTGCTGATGTCCTTCCCTGATCATCCACCCTGCCTCCTCCCTCTACGGAGGGATTCCCCCCCCCCCCCCCCCCCCCACCTACTGTTTGTGTGAGAGAAGTCCCTGTGAGAGCTTAAGGGCTCTCATCTCCCATTCATTCCTCTTCTAAAGCCCTGAATTGGCTCAGGCACGTTGGTTAAATTTCAGGTGGCTTTCTTTGCTCCAGGAGTTACATGGTCAAAGATAAAAATATATGCCCAGAAACACGCATTCATCCTGAGTGATGACAAACACGGTTGGAGATAGAAGTGATTTGTTAGTAGGAAACCTACCTCTGTATGAGGTATCTTCCATCGCGTGTGGGTTAGGAAATTTGTTTTAAAATAGATCGTGCTTATGCTGTGTGTGGCTGGAAGACAGCCATAAGTTCAGCTATTGGAGCAACTCTGAAAGTGATACACCCTGATCATCCAGAACCTCTGTGAAGGCACACACGGGCTCTGACTCAGACGTCGGGAGGGGGGCTGACACACCATAGATTCCATGAAACACTTTTTTTTTTTTTTTTTTTGGTAAGGAAACACTATGGACTGTTTGGGGGAAGTGACACGTTCATTACACAGACAGATGTTATGAAAACCTCCCTACTCAAGGGGATGGACTCACCTTTCACCTAATAATAACCTTTCAGTTTGGTAGAGTTGGAATGTACCAGGGCCGAAGAAAATCATGGGTAGTACGGGTCTGGGCTATTTAGCTCTCCAGTGGAGAGATAGTGATGTTTTTGAAGGGTTTTTAAGTCCAAGATGCTCAATTTGGGGGGTTTTCTCCCCTTTTTCATACTTCCAGAGATGGATTTTAGGACCAATAGAGTATGTTCTGGGCTGGCTGTTTGGAAAATAGGATTGAACAGACATGGAAACTAATGTAGATTAGATCGCCAGGTTTTGTTTTGCTCCTTGTGAAGTGGGAAGTGTCAGTGATAGGACATCTGAGTGTATTTATCTGCGTTAAACCTTTGCTGGGACCAGCACTTCACTGATCACAAAATGCAGCATTGAAATGTCACCTCCCCTCACATTTCCTGCTGGGCAGACGGGGTTCAGATTCGGTTCTGGAGGGCCATTGGGAAAAGCAACGAAGGCGAGCAAACTTAGCTCTCAGATGAGCCGATGCCTGAGGAAGAGTGCCTGCTAATGTGTCAGGCTTATCTCCATCAGAACATATATCCTAAGAAAAATGGCCCTTGGTTGGTGGAGAGGTCTTATATCCAATGTTGAAAGTTCATCCTGGGAGAACCCTGAGGGTCTAGCTTCCTTCTTCAGCATTTTACTCTTGGAGAGAACTGATCATTTTGTTTCCTTGGCTAGTAATTTATTCATCACCCCTTTCTCCCTGTCTCATTTTATCATCTAACATGGATTTCTGGGAATTAATAGCCCACTGTTTGCAGTGGTTTGAGCTTCTTGAAGAGTCACAGTGTGCGAATCAAGAGCTTGTTCATTAATTGGCACTTCTTGCTGTGACCCATTCAAAAATCCTACCAAGGAGGAAAGTGGTTTGCCCGATTATGAGTATCATTTCCAGGTGCCTCAGCATTGTGTTGGATTTTCCACCAGGCAAGCCTTGACAAACATTTTGAGTGGTTTCCTCCAGGCTCTTCATGGCTGGCCCCCTTTCTCCTGGGGCCTCAGGAGAGAGAGAGAGAGAGAGAGAGAGAGAGAGAGAGAGAGTGAGTGTCATGGCACCTCTCGTGAGGTCAGGAGAGGAAGGAGACGGCAGGGACTCGCTCATGGAGGGCCCTAAGTGTGATGAATAGCACTAGCTTCACTTGAACTTACCAGTACAACTTGGTGCTAAGGCACAAACAAGTGCATTTTGGGCCATTTTATGGTCCTTCTTTGGAATTTTAGAAGTCCCATAGCATGGGAGAAATCAGTGTTGTGATTAAGTTCTTGTTAAAACATGAAAAGCAGATTGCAATAGACTAGGTATAAAATACTGCTTAGGAAACTAAAGACAGGGATAGGGCCTGTCTGCAGGGAGCATTGCAACACTGAACCTGTATTTTAGAAACTGGTGACAGTTGTGACTTTAAGAGATCATACTTCAAGGGCTTATCGAAAGTGGCATGTAAATTACATATGTACATATTTTTAAAGTAAGCAATTATTTAGCTTGACTATCTCAGTTCTGAAGTTTAATTTTACAAGTTACAGTTGCAACAAGAAACAACTTGACATGCTCTGGTTATGCAATCATGACAAGAGTGGTTGGATGTGAGCTGGGCTAGGAGGAACGTAGAAAGGAGCACCCAGCCGCGTCCTCAGTCAGCAGGTATTAAGAAGTTCCTTTCCTTTTTTTTTTTTTTTAATTTATTTTTTATTTTTTTATGGAATGTGTTCCTGGAAAATGGATTTCCTGGGTTGTAGGCCTGTCCCGGAATGTAAAGATTACCTTCTCTATCCACTTGTGAAAGGAGAGGTATCTCCCCCAATCCGAAATGGAAATTCGGAAGAGTAATTGCCCAAGCGACTGGAAGGCAGGCAGCTTTGGTCGTCTTTGCAACCCCAACGGCAACCCCCGTGGTAGCTGGCCCACTCACTACCTTGTACTTGGAAGTTACTCAGTGACTGATTGAATTGAATTGAATTAACCTAATTAGTTAAGGTCCGTAATGTGTCAAAAAACTCCTTGGAAATACATTAGCTGCGGACTTCCATTTTAATAAATCAGTATGATAGCCTATTAAGAGCTCCATATTCTGCCTCAGGTAGGATTTTTTTAGCTGTTGAAGAGTATTTGACAGGCCAGAAAACATACCAGATTACTGGATTTTCTAGTCAGGGGCATGTTGATTTGGATTATATATAATATCCATCTTTGACAAATATTTCTTCACTCAATAGTGTGAAGTGTGACTGCGGTCTTTATCTCTTTTGTCCAAGGGGTTCAGTGAGTAACAGCGCCTCCTACTGAAAGGGTGCCTTACGGTTTTCAGAGTCCTTTCACGTATCTTGTACCTTGTCTTACCGGACTTTGTGCTGGAGCCATGGCACCTAGGGTTTCCTGTGTTGGAATCTCTCCCAGAACGTGCCTGGATCTAGGAGTGGGGGAGAGGGTCTGGGGAGACTCAGGTAGCCCCACCTCTTGGTTTACCAGATTTTTCCAAGGGAGGCAGTAATCAATAGTCACTGCTGCTCCTTCTAAAATAACTTAAAATGGGGAAAGTGGAGACCTGCCTCCTGCAGTGAGCTCCCCAGGCCGCTAGCGACCCTTGACTCTGCCTCTGTTCTCCCCCGGCTGCCTGTTAACCTTGCTCCTTTGCCAAATATCCCTTGCACCTTTCTGTCCTTTCAGGAGTGTTAACATGGCTTCCCGTCCCACAGATTTTCACCCATATGCTTTCTTGCTTCTTACCCTTCCACCTTACTTTTGCCTGCAAGACTTGGGTATTTTGTATTTGAACAATCACTTTTCCAGTGTTTTAACCCCATCCCCAGGCCCACTTTCTCCTTGACTCCTCCACCTCTGCTCAAGCTTAGACTTCTGGCATCCAGGGTGCTGTCTTCCTTCTGCCCTCAGGGCCCCTCTACCTTGTCCTACTTTGCCCTACATCTTCCTTATTAATCCCACCCACTTCTCTCCATCAAGCCTTTAGATCTTCCAGCAGGTTCCTGCCTGTGCCTGTTTCACAGGCTCATGCCATCTTAGTGAATGCATTTATAGCATTCATGAGTTCAAGTCCACATGGGATCAGAGCACCCCCGAGTTTAGGGATCTTTTTGCCTTTGTGTTCAATTTTGACTTCACTATATTTTGGATTTTGTGAGGTTCTTAGGCCATTTAATAATAGCTGAGGTACTTTGCATCTTCACTTAGCTATTTTTTTAAAATTTATTTAATGTTTTTATTTATTTTTGAGAGAGACAGAGACAGAATGCAAGTGGGTTAGGGGCAGAGAGAGAGAGACACACACACACAGAATCTGAAGCAGGCTCCAGGCTCTGAGCTGTCAGCACAGAGCCCGAGGCGGGGCTTGAACTCATGAGCTGTGAGATCATGACCTGAGCTGAAGTCAGACGCTCAACCGACTGAGCCACCCAGGCACCCCTTCACTTAGCTATTATATCCAGTGTTGGATAATAAAGGACCATCTCAGTGATGACTGTTATTTTTCAAGATGTGGATAACAAATCTTGAAATTTCAGAGCATTTCAGAGATTTTCTTCATGGCACCATTGAAAGGTGTTGCTGCATACCAAAATCTGTTTACTGATGACAGAAGTAGAATGCCTTGTTTAATGTCATCCTCATTACTTGTTTTTTTCTCCTTTGGTTAAATAAATATTACTGTAAATTGAACCAACTTTTTCCTCATCTGTTATGGTTTTACTGCTCTCCGTGAAAATTTTAGAAGCTTACAGGACACATTTATGCCAAGTAAGGATTCTTTAGCAAAGACCTGATACTGTTGGTTCTCCCCGTACGTTTGTAGCCTACGTCAGCCCCATCAGTAGGGAGTCAGTGGGAGAAAAAGTATTAATGGGGACAACTACTAGAAAAACATATCCTATTGACTCATTGCATACATAGTTGGGTTGGTCTTTTTATAAAACTGTACTTCACAAGTAGGTCCAACACTAGTTATGCAATATCCTGAGTGCTCTAGGGCTTTGGAAGAAGGTGCTTTAAAGCAGAGCAGGAAAAATGGTAAGAATTCCCTTTTGGTGATAGACCTGTGTGTTGCTGGACTGTGATGGATACTGCAGTAGTTTTAGTGTTACTTCACTGATAAACCCCGTGTTAGGACATACTCCACCCCACTCGGTGACTGACATGGTCTTTCCCACCTGAGCTGGGTAGGGAGGAGGTCATGAGAAGTTTAGTCTTTCCTGGAGTGTGGGGACCTTTTTCATTCCAGTTGTCACAGATGCTAGAGTGTATGACAGCTACTCCTGGACCGGGTTGATAAGGAAGGAGGTCCGTATATGGGTTTCTTACAGTGCAGTGGAACCCCCTCTATTGACACGATTTCTAATTTTTTTTAATGTTTATTTATTTTTGAGAGAGAGAGAGAGAGAGAGAGAGAGACAGAGCGTGAGCAGGGGGAGGGGCAGAGAGAGAGGGAGACAGAATTCGAAGTAGTCTCCGGGCTTTGAGCTCCGAGCTGTCAGCCAAGAGCCTGATGCGGGGCTCGAGCCCACGAACCGTGAGATCATGACCTGAGCCGAAGTCGGACGCTTAACCGACTGGGCCACCCAGGCACCCCGACACTACTAGTTTTAAAACGAGAAGATTGAAAGGCCAGGTGTGGAGCAAGGAGATGCTGCATGCTGCCAGGCTGTGGCTTGCAGAGAACTTTTCAAAGACACAGATAGTTAATACATGCCAAGAGGTGACTTCAGCAGTTCTGTCTGAACGTTCTGCCAGAAGCAATTTCCCTAAAATAATTTTGTAACAGTTCTTACAGTGAAAAGGTTATACAGGAATAAGCAACATGTATCTCATTATATGTTTTAGAAAGATACTATTACTATTTTGATGAAGGGGATGAGAATCCAGGAACCTCTTTGAGTCACTTAGTATTTGCTGAAAATTCAGATGTTCTGGTTTCTGTGCCAGGCCTTCATGGCAGTATAGACAGAGCTCCCAAAACAAATCTGCTTATCCTTGGTGGCCTCCCTAGCACCCTCCCCAACACTGCCTTGAGATCTCAGGTCTCAGATCAGATCCTGTCTCTGACCCTTTGCTGACCATAAGAGACCCTCCTCCTTTGCCTTCCGTGAATGCTCATAGCACTTACTTGATGTTTGTTTGTTTCTGTATTAGTTTTGATTTGCATTAATGTGTTTTTTGTCACCCCACCCAGTTATAAGATCTCTCGTGCCCCCTGGGCATGTATTATGCTAAGCGAATGGCTGTTGGTTGGTTGACAGCTGGTCATTGGTTTGAAGCTCAGAATTTTTCTCTGTGGAGACCTTGCTCCCATTCAAAACCCTCTTTAACCAAATGAGGAAGTATAGTGTGGGATGAGAAAAGATAATGGGAATTTTTAAATTCGTGTGTTGGCCAAGATTAAGGCATGTAATCTTTCTTACTCACTCAGATAATTTATTAAACAAACATTTGCTTTTGTTGATGACGCTTCGTGTCATCCCGTGCCTGGCACTGGGGAGATGCTGGAGATACAGATAAAGAGGCCTGGCCTTGCCTTTGTGGACTCCTCAGACCAGCGTGTGAATTGACATGCAAACACATGACATGTGGTAAACGGACACTGCTTTGTGAGGTGAGGGAACAAAGGAGCGATTCTCTCTAGAGGTAGGCTGACCATGTTCCCTGGGACAGCCCTGGACTGTGCCTGGTGTTCAACTTGGGTTTTTTTTGTTTTTTTGGTTTTTTGGTTTTTTTTTGTTTTTTTTTAGAGAGAGAGAAGGCACAATTGAGCAAGGGGCAGAGAGAAAGAGAGAGAGAGGGAGAATCCCACGAGGGGCAGAGAGAGAAAGAGAGGGAGAGAGAAAAGTGAGGCTTACCCAAAGCGGGGCTTATGCTCACCTGAAGCCCAGGACTCAAGCTCACCTGATGTGGGATTCAAACTCACACACCGTGAGATCATGACCTGGACCGAAATCAGATGCTTAATGACTGAGCCACCTAGGCGCCCTCAACATAGGTCTTAATATACCCCTTTGGCCCTTAAAAGTCTCCCAGTTTTTACTCCCAGATGGTACTCCTACATAGTAAATCATGTGATTCCCCAACATAGAGAAGGCTTCATAGTTGGGATGACACTCAAGCTACACAAGAGTCCTCTAGGGTATTGTTTACATTTCTAAAAATATTGAGGGCAGCTAATGTTGTCTTTCTAACTATTTTTTTCACATTACCATGGATTCATAGACTAGTTCACAGACTGGCATATGGGGATAAAGGGGTTTATGGGCAAAGGGAAGAGGAAGTAGGGTATTTCGGGCAGAAGACACCATGCATCATGTGGAGACGTATGGATGTGGGTCCTCATGGCTGGGCTTTCCACATGTGATGGAACACAGTGGGAGATGAGGCTGTGTGGTTCCTCAGCCTCATGGTAGAGAGTTTGGACTTATTGCCCAAAATGTAAGCAGTGAGAAGCATTGAAAGATTGTAAACAGGGGAGAGACATCATTGGCATGATAGATAGTTTCTTTCAAGTGTGGGTAAGAGACTAGAGGGGAACAGACTGGAGTCAGAGCAGAGGAACTCTGGTCCTAACTGGGTGAGAGCTGATGGGCACTGAATTAATGCCTGAATATGGAAAAGAAGGACAGGCAGGAAAGGCATTTAGGAAGCAAGATTGGTGGGACCTGGTGACAAATTGGGACTGGAGAGTGAAGAAAGGGGTAATGGATAATTACAAAATTTCTGGGTGGATCGTTCTGTCTTTTACTGCGATGAGGAGTTCATGCATTGAGAGGAAAGATTATTCACTCAGTTTGGAGTATGTTGAGTTTTAGGTGCTTATATGCTTTTAGATGGAGATATACTGAAATTCTGGTCTAGATTTCAGAGGAGAGATTTGGGACAGAATTAGGGTTTGATCTCAGTCATCATTTCTTAGGGAATTATTCCCTGGCCTCCATGATGAGGTTAGATCCCTCTAGTCTCCCTCTCTCTCTCTCTCTCTCTCTCTCTTTTAAGTAATTTATTTATTTTGAGGGGTGGGGAGGGGAGAAGAGCCCGTATGAAAGAGGGAGAGGCAAAAAGGGAGAGATAGAATCCCAGCTCCCTGCTGTCAGCATAGAGCCTGATGCAAGGCTCAATCTCACGAACCGTGAGATCATGAGCTGAGCTGAAATCAAGAGTCAGATGCTTAATTGACGAAGCCTCCGAGGGGCCCCTCCTCTATTCTGTCTTCTAACTGCACCATACACCTTGCCTGCATATACTTACCACAATCTTTGTGATTCTTCATTACCCACCTCCACCCCCCAATGGAGGGTGGATGCCCATTTACCATGAAGGTAAAAGTATATCTGTTTTTAATTCTCTTGTATCCCCATGACAACTACCACACAATTGGTGCCTAGCATGTATTTGTTGAATGAATGAATGAATGAATGAATGAGAGAATCTTTGTAAATTTGGTAGTTGAAGCTATGTGGTTTAGCATGAGATTGCCCAGGGAAAGGAGAAGAAAACACTAGTCTTTAGGGCTGTGAAAAAGGAGAGTGAAAGAGAATGAACAGAGCAAGAGAATCAGCATGTGGTCAGAATGGTCCAGTGAAGAAGCAAAACAATATAGAAATAGAAGTAATAGAATAGAAATAGAAATAATAGAATAGAAAACAAGAGGTTTTCTCAGAATTTGGAATTCTGTTGTTAAATAAAAGTGGAAATGTTTACCTTATGGAAGATGTCAAGATATGGGTACTTAGCTTTGTAACGTCATGTTAGCTTGTGCGACATGCAAAGTTTGATGTTTACCTCTTTGGTCATTTTATATGTTGGGATTCTGGGGTTTGCTTTATATAATTTATACTGGCATCTGATGTACTAAAATTTGAGGCCATATTTTGGGAGGATGATGAAATAGTGCAGTGTTTAATCATTGTGAATTTATGAGTGTGCACATTGATTTAAGGGGTTCAAATACTTGAGTGTTTACATTCTACTTGATGAGGAACATTAACAGTTAAAGATGCATTAAGTTATAACATTGTAACAAAGGATGGCTAATTGATCCTACAAGCCTTGAGTAGCAATGTCATTAAAGCTTTGTCTTAAAATAAGAGGCTCTTATCATGGGGTCTGATTTTTACTTGTTTTCAGTCTCTACTGAGAGACTCAGGGTGGAGATGGGTGAGGGATCAGGGCACTGAAAGAGGGAGGGCTTTGAATTCAGCACATTCTATCCCAGTTCTATCACCCCTTAACTCTAGCTGCATGATCTTGAATAACAATGGCAATAATTGACAGTAGTGATAATAAAAGCTGACATGTATGGAGTAGCTCACTCTGTGCCTGGGTACTGTGCTAAGTACATTATATGCATTCATGTACTTTAATGCTTGCGACAGCCTTATGAGGAACTTTCTACCATTACCTCTACTTTGTGGATAAGGAAGAACTGAGGCTCAGGGACTTTTTTTCTTTTCTTTATTTATTTTCTTTTTAATTTTTTTTTTTTAATTTTGAGAGAGTGTGCATGCAAGCAGGGCAGAGGGGTGGGGGGGGGGGCGGAGAGAAAATCCCAAGCAGGCTCTATTCTCAGTGTGGAGCCTGTCACTGGGCTCAATCTCATGACTGCAAGGACCTGAGCTGAAATCAACAGGTAGATGCTTAACCACTGAGCTACCCAGGCGCTCCCAAAGATACCTGTATCTTTATTTATAGACTCCCTTTTTCTATTTTTCCCCTCTTCTGAGAAGCTTCTTTCCTGGCAGTTTATTTGTTGAAGAAACAGGGATTTGTCCTATAGGAGTTCCTGCATTCTGTAGTTTGCTGATTGCATCTTCTTTCTTGGTGCTCTTCACTTTATTTTCCTGTTTCTCTTATTTGCTGTAAACCGATCAGATAGTTTGGCAAGGGGACGTCACAGAAAGTGTGATGTGCTTCCTGGTATAGCGCTTCAGGAGGCACACGTGCCTTCTTGTTTCTTCTTTTAGGAAAGCAGTGGATTTAGGTGTTGTCAGCCTGATCTCCATTATCAAGTTTCCCCATCAAGAACCATTGATGGTCATCGTCTAGATACGTTGTTTCAGTAAAGGTTGTAAAAATGATGATATTCTGCCATCCGGTCTACACTTGTTAGCTGGAGTTTTCCTATCAAGAAGAAATGAGCCATATCAGTTATTTGGTTGCCTCACAGTATAGCTTATATGGGAAAATTAATGCTTGGTTTTATTCCCTCATTTTAAGTAATATTCAGAATCATGCCTTCATTTTCTAGAAGAAGAAAGATTTTTTTTTCAAGTATTCTGAACTCGTGGACTTTAATACAGTTTATGTGTTTCTATCCCTTGCAGTTATCTCTTTCAAAGCTTGAATTATCTTTGGCACATGGAAGACTTTTTAAATTGGCTTCTGATTTTTTTTTTTTTTTTGACATGACTGTAGTGGTTTTTGGTGACAGTTTTCCTTGCTAGTATAACAAGATATGTCAGACTTACCTAGTACTTTTTCTATTTCAGATTGTTTTTAGTGGTACATGGTATTTAGAGACCACAGTCCAGGTGTTAGGAGTTCTCATTTCCTCTGGGCAGGTCATTGTTCAATGGATAGAGTTATGGAAATAAACATATGTGTATGTATAGGTATGTGTTTGTGTACGTGTGTATGTGTGACATATATGACATGCCCTATTATTCCTATTTAATATAAGCAAACATCTTCATTTCCCTCCTCTTAGAAAAAAAGTAGCATATTATAGTTCTG
Organism: Acinonyx jubatus; assembly: GCF_027475565.1. Lineage (NCBI taxonomy): Eukaryota > Metazoa > Chordata > Mammalia > Carnivora > Felidae > Acinonyx > Acinonyx jubatus. Next base: position 44,714,291 of record NC_069395.1, read on the forward strand.
CACCTTGCTTTTTGCATTTAATACTGTATTTTAGAGATCACTCTGGAGCCATATGTAAAGTTTTTCATTGTATTTTACAACTGCAGAGACTCTATTGTGTAAATATACCAAACTTTATTCATTTGGATATATGGTTGTTCTGGTCTTTTGCTGTTACATTGTAGTAAGAATGATTGTTTTTGTTGGTGGAGGTTTATTTGCAAATCAAACATAAAGCCTAGACTAAGACATGATTTTTCCTTAACTAAACGGATAGGTGAATGGACAGTGCTGGCAATTTTTTCCTCTGCTTATCATTTGTGTTTTATCTCTGATTATGTTTTCTTTTTCTTTTTTAAAAAGTTTTCATTCACGTAATCTCTGTATTCAACATGGGGCTTGAACTCATGACCCTGAAATTAAGTAACCTGCTCTTCTGACTGAGTCAGCCATGCATCCCAGACTGTGTGTTTTATTTTTTTATGTGTTTTTTTTTTTTTGAGAGATAGCCTGTGTACCAGAGTGGGGGGACACAGAGAGAGAGGGGGCCAGAGGATCCAAAGCGGGTTCCATGCTGACAGTAGGGAGCCCAGTGTGAGGCTCAAATTCGTGAACTGTGAGATCATGACCTGAGCCACCCCGGTGCCGCAGATTATGTTTTTTTAATGTAAATTTTTTCTTTGATGTAGTCAGTTTTATTAGTCTTTCTTTTATTGCCTCTTGGATTTGAATGATGATGCAGAAAAAAAATTTTTTAGAAGCCACATATGAACATTTTTAGTAGCCACATTAAAGAAAGTAAAAAGAAACAGGTGAAATGAATTTAATAATATATTTTCTTTAATCAAATATATCAAAAATATTATCACCTCAATAACTAATCAGTCTTTTTAAATTATTATTTTTATTTTTTATTTTTTTTTTAACATTTATTTACTTTTGAGAGACAGCATGAGCTGGGGAGAGGCAGAGAGAGAGGGAGACCCAGAATCTGAAGCAGGCTCCAGGCTCCAAGCTGTCAGCACAGAGCCTGACGTGGGGCTTGAACTCACAAGCTGTGAGATCATGACCTGAGTTGAAGTAGGACGCCTAACCGACTGAGCCACCCAGGAGCCCCAGTATTTTTAAATTATTAATGAGAGGAAGGGAGGCAAACTACGAGAGAGTCTTAAATACAGAGAACAAACTGAAGGTGGATTGGGGGGTGGGGGAGAGGGGAAAATGGGTGATGGGCATTGAGGAGGGCACTTGTTGGGATGAGCACTGGGTGTTGTATGTAAGCCAATTTGACAATAAATCATATTCATAAAAATAAATTATTAGTGCGATATTTTACATTTTTTTCCATGCTAATTTTTCAAGAACTGATGTGTGTTTTATCCTATTGTACACTTCAGCTTGGTGACAAAAGTTTCATAATCAGTACTTGATTTAGACTTCATAAAATATGCTTTTGGAAAAGCAAATTCACATAACCGGGTTGTTCCAAGCGTACATGAAAATTTTCCAATAACTGAGTTAAGTATTTTAAAATTTCAATTTAAGTTAATTAAAATAGATTAAACTGCCAGTTTAGTTCCTCAGTCACAGTTAACCACATTTCAAGTGCTTAGTAGCCACATGTGGATAATGACTAACCTGTTGGACATCCATATTTTCTTTTAGTACTTGTGTGGTTTTATCATTAACATTTCAGTCTGTGACAACCTGTTTGGGATTTATTTTGTTGTATGGGGAATGGATCTAATTTTCTCTTTTTCTACATGGCTCTCTAGATATCAAAAACCACTTATTAGAAGTCCCATCTTTTTTCCCACTGATTTGAGATGTGCCCCTATCAGACACTTAATTTTCGTAAGTATTTAATTGGCTGTCTTTCTGCATTTTCTACTCTGTTCAATTGATCTGTCCCTTCATGTTCCAGTACCCTACTGTTTTACTCATAGAGGTGGTTTAATAGGTTTTAACATTAAAACCACGATGAGTTACTATTTCATCCCTACCAGATTGTATCTGTCACCGTGAATCACTGTGCAAGGATATGGAGCAGAGAGAATACGCATATGATGCCGGTGGCCATATAAACTGGTGTAATGATTTTGGAATGAAGTTTGGGATACCTTGTAAAATGGTCCCCTGATCCTGTTAGTCTTTAGGGTAGCAGAACAAATTGCAGGCCTGGAGCGGGAACTGTTTTGTCTCATGACTTTAGTTTGTCATTCTGAGATGATATTTTATATAAGTAGGGTTGTGAAGAACATTGGGAAACATGGCCTCAGAGAAACTCTTACACGTCTGCAGGAAAGCTCGCAGCAATGCTATTCACAACAGTAAAATACTGAAATATGTCTATAGGCCTGTTGACGGTATATGGAAAAAGGAAATTGTGATACATTTATCATAAACAGCAGTGAGGGTAGCTGACAACTGTGTGTATCAACAGGGAAGAATCTCATAAGCATGATGTTGAGTGGAAAAGCAAGATAGAAGATAATATAGTGTGATTCCATTCATGTACAATTCCAAAAATGCTAAACTAAAGCGATACATTGTTTAAGGATTGACTCATATACGGAAAGATTATAAAAAAGAGCAAGGGAGCAGTGATTCCTTCCTAGGGGTGAAAGATAGGGTGTGATTAGGAATGGCTCCACCTGGGACGTCCAAGGTCCTTGTAATATTCTACAGGTAGGTAATAGAGACGTTCATTTTGCTTTTATACATTGAGTTGTGCATGTGTTACGTGGCTGTTTCATCGCAAAAGAGAAGGAAAACAACAGCAAAAGTCCAAACCCAGGAATAGGCTAGATTACGCAGAGCTCAAGTAATAAATTGACGCCTGAGAAAAGCTGCTGTTAGATATGAAGCACTTGGCTTTGTTCATTTCTTATTTAGTGACAGTGACTTTTTTTTTTTTTTTTAAGACAGAAATTTGCTTTTCATGTCTGGGTCAGGCATCAAGAAATATGTCCTTACGTTCTTGTGTGGAGTACATACATGAGTGACTGTTAGTTATATCTCCAGGCACAACTACTGACAGTCATGGGTTCGTTGACATTTAAGTAATTTTTTTTAACCACTTATGCAAAATATCCTCATGGCCAATTCTAAACTGTATTCAGAGAGAGATGATTTTTGAAGGGATAGCATCATGAATAGGAAACATTAATTAAGCATATGCTGTATGCCAGATGCAGTGTCTACATGAACTCATTTAATCTAGGTGATAGTCCCATGAAGAATTACATATGGACTTCATGTTACTGATGAATAAACTGACACTCAGAGAGGTTAAGCCACACAGAAGATTACATGATGTCAAGAAGTCAACAGGAAGTACATGATGGAGTTTTCATGAAGGTTCATCTGGCCACAAATCCCATGTTCCCAACTTCTGTTCCAGAGTATCTTTTTAAGAACTCCAGGTGCTAATCTGTCCTTTTGCTCAATGGTGGCCGACCCCCAAAAAGTTAGTATTTAAAAACAATTTTTTTAAATGTTTATTTATTATTGAGAGAGAGACACAGAACATGAGCAGGGGAGGGGCTGAGAGACAGAGAGACACAGAATCTGAAGCAGGCTCCAGGCTCTGAGCTGTCAGCACAGAGCCTGACGCGGGGCTCGAACTCACAAACCGCGAGATCGTGACCTGAGCCGAAGTCGGACGCTTAACCGGAGCCACCCAGGCGCCCCAAAGAGTTAGTATTTTTTTTTTAATTTTTTTTTAACGTTTATTTATTTTTGAGACAGAGAGAGACAGAGCATGAACGGGGGAGGAACAGAGAGAGAGGGAGACACAGAATCGGAAGCAGGCTCCAGGCTCTGGGCCATCAGCCCAGAGCCCAACGCGGGGCTCGAACTCACGGAGAGTGAGATCGTGACCTGAGCTGAAGTCGGAGACTCAACTGACTGAGCCACCCAGGCGCCCCAAAGAGTTAGTATTTTTAAACCGTTAAAATTTCAGAGAGGAAAACCTTGAATCCATTGTGGCAGCTCTTCACAATGTCTATGTGAATTTTTGACATGTGTTAAAGTTTGCTCCTCTTTGGTGGCTTTGAGCAGTTGCTCTCTCCCCCTGTGATGTGTCCTTTCAGAGACTTGATGGCCTTAAAGGGTTTGACTGAGCAATGGGACACCTGCTGGGGTGGATTCTGTTTGTTTTCTGATTTGAAGCCTCTCCTAGTTTTCCATTCTTAGGATTAGGCTGCACCCTGAAACCGTCTCAACTATGCCTGTGCAAAACCTTTGCAGCCCCTCTTCCCTTCTGAGGCTGAGACTGAGATTATATGTATCTATTTCTTCAACTTGTCAAAATTTTAAAACCTTTTTTTCCCCTTGGTTTTGCCTTAGATGTCCCAAATTGTAATGTCAGCAAACGAAGCTCATTCCCTAGTGATTTATCTGAGTCAGTACTTGGCATGGTCTGATCAGACCCAGCGCTAATAATTATTATTAGGCTTTTCAAGTTTGCCTTCAAAATCCCCCCATTGCTACAACCTCTTCTTTCCACTGGTATTTTCATGAGCAAACACAGCTGATGAAGGGGATAGGGTGGGAAGGAACATTCAAATGAACATTTGGTTGCTAGGGAACCTGGCTTACTCAGGATTTGTGACTTCCCAAAATGATGTAGACATTATGGCAGAGCTACTTGAGATCTCTGTCCTCTTCAGGTTAGTGTGCCTTCAGCTTGGGAGCCAACCAAAGCTCCCAAAGCTGCTTGGCTTCTTCTGTGAAGGCTGTTGGACTTGCTGTCTTGTGGGAGTGTATGTGGCGAAAAACTTTTTTCTAATCAAAATGAGAAGGTCAGCGTAAAGTGAAGGTGGCTAATCCCCAGCTCATCTTGCAATCTGTAGATGTGTGTGCCTTTCCAAGCCCTAGGAAGATAGTTGCTTTTTTTATAATACTGAAGCTATCTTTACATATTTCTTCTATTTTCATTATATTTGAGTCTCTACCAAGTTTGCTTTAGCTTCTAATGTCAAGAAAAATACTTTCCCTTCATATGATCTCAAGCAAGAGTTTTATGATTCTCTGTGTGAAGATAAAACCTCTTGCAACTGTTTTGGTTTTTTACTTTTTATTATAATAGCTCAGACTAACCCAGGTTTCAAAGGAACCAGATAGCATTAAATAAACTCCCATGATTAGCAAAAAAGTAAAATGAATATATCCAGAAATGAAATGGCATGTGAGATTCATATTTGTTTTCCATCACTTGTTTAGATCTTGTAATAATGACTTTGAGGGCTCTTTTTTGGCATATCTGGTGTTTTTGCTATAAGCTTTGTTGCTGCAAGCATTTTCACTGCAAACATTTTTGCCAGATAATTGGCCATAAGGAAGTTGTGCCATAAAAGAATCACATACAAAAAAAGAGGGACATTCATTAAAAAGGACATAGTGAAACATAAAAAATGAGTAACAAGGTTAGAGAGACTTTACTGCGAGATACAAAATGTTTGAATACACTCAAAATGTATAGTACTGATTCACAGCAGTGCTGCGCTAATGACTGATTTTTTGTGTGTTTTTTGGTGAAGTGTACTTAGGCCCTTATCTTCAAAGTCTTTTGTATATAATTTCTTTTTGGCTTGTTGATTGATCTTCTCATTCAGCATCACACTTTTCCTTCTTTTGCTAATGTGACTTCCTTCATTAAGAAATGTCTGTTTCCAAATACTAGGATATATATTTGTAAATGACCTTTTGTTGTGCCGTGATGAAAACCTACACTGTTTGTTCTTGGCATCTTGTCATATGTCCATTGATAGAGGTTCCAAAGTTCCATGGGAAATGTGTGTCCCAAACTCTGTGCCACTGTTGAGACCACAGTGAGGGTTAAGATTTATATAGTATAAAAATGGGAGTACTGCATCAATGGAGAAATGAAACCACACTGTCAGCCAGTCGATGAAAGCAACAGACTGTCAGACCACACTGTCAACTGGTTATTTTTTTTATCTTTTACACAGAGTTGCCTTACGGCCAATTGGCTGTGCAGCAAAAATGCTCGCGTCAGAGACAGGTTTACAGCCAAACTACCTAGGACTCTTCTTGGGATCTCACATGTTGTCCACCAAAAAAATGGGATTAGAGTGAGGGTTGAGGGGTAATGATCTTGGAAAAGCAGAAAAAGAACCCCTGGTATTGATGATCAAGTGTTGTGCATCGGAGAATAACCTACAGTAGAACGTGTGGAAGATCATTTGTCAAGTGACATGGAGGGATCTCAGAGTTCCGAGGGAAATGCAGGTAAATTCAGTTCAGTTGACACTGCTTGTCTTCTCCACACGTCCTGAAGATGACCTTGTAATTTACAGAAATACATTCAGTCCGGGCCCATACCACCCTGAGTGTGCCGGATCTCATCCGATCTTGGAAGCTAAGCAGGGTTGGGCCTGGTTCGTACTCGCACGAGAGACCACGCGATTGAATATAGAAATGCATTCAAACTGTGCTTTCCTGATTGCTCCTTTAAAGGACTGCTGACAAAGCACAGGAGCCTCACTCTGTTACATTGTGCTTTAGTGGGCCAGCTGCATGCGTGTAAAGAGTCAAGGGAAGAGATTAAGTGGCCTTTTTCCCTCGCCACACTGTCCCCTACCCCCCTTTCTTTATGAAATTGAGTCTTTGATGTGAACTGTGACTATGACATATGTCTAAAATGAGTGAGAAAAATTAAGTTGGTACCTAAATGGTATTTCCCATAATTGAATGAATATACAACTACATTTGGTAACATTTAATATGAAAAACTCAGAAAATCTCTCAGGTGAGATTATCTTTCTAAGCTAAGCAAAACGTCCCCCATGGGTCCCATCCGGTGCTCTGTCACCTCCGCTTAGCGCCCAGTGCATGTATTAAACACAGGCGTGCACCGTAGTTCAGAAATCCACAAATGCCATTTTCCCTCTGAAGTAAATAAAATACATCAGCTTAGGTTATTTCAATAGCTCTTTTTTTTTTTTTAAGTGTATTTATTTTGAGAGAGAGAGAGCACGCATGAGAGAGCAAGTGAGGGAATGGTAGAGAGAGAGGGAGCGAGAGAATCCCAAGCAGGCCCCGCACTGTCAGCTCAGAGCCCCATGCGGGGCTCGATCTCACAAACCCGCGAGATCATGACCTGAGCCGAAATCAAGAGTCGAATGCTTAACTGACTGTGTCACTCGGGTGCCCCTCGATAGGTCTTCTATATCTCTTACCTGCTTACCTTTGAAGCAAAATGGGGTTTTTGTTTTGTTTTGTTGTGTTTTCCCTTAGGGCCGTAAGAAGGGACTGGGGCATTTAAGAAATGTGCCAGGTCTCTAGCAAATCATTGATGGCAGCTGGGATGCCACATGAACATTATGTTTGATGTAGGTGTTTATCTTTTTTTATCCCATGTAAAGAAGTCTAAAATAAAAAGTTACATATCTTCATTGCGCTGGTAGTCATGGTGAGGTCATGATGAAGTCATGGTGAAGAAGACCCAGGGTCTGGTTTTTGCATTGCAAGGGCTTAGGGACTGCCAGTGGGTGTCGGATGGAGCAGGGGGTCGTGACCTTCCACTCTCAGGGGTCAGAAACCATCAGGTGACCTGTGAGGAGTCTGGGTTCTCATTTTCACATTTTACTAACCTGGCTCTAACTTTGTTACCTGAGATGATCATCACAAGAAAGAGCAGCAGTTGGAGAATTAATAACTTGATGATAATTATACGAGATTGGGCAGGTAAGAATGAGAAAAGTGTCAGGGTGCCTGGGTGGCTCAGTCGGTTAAGTGGCCGACTTCAGCTCAGGTCATGAGCTCATGGTTCATGGGTTCGAGCCCCACGTTGAGCTCTGTGCTGACAGCTCAGAGCCTTGAACCTGCTTCGGATTCTGTGTCTCCCTCTCTCTCTCTTCCTCCCTTGCTCGCACTCTGTCTCTCTGTCAAAAATAAATAAAGATTTAAAAAAAAAAAAAAGAATGAGAAAAGTGTCCTAAATAGAAATTGCAGCCATTCAGTATTTCCTTGCTGAGTAGGTAGATGACTCAGTGCACTTGGTAATACCTTAAACTTGCTCTATTAAAACTGGAAAGCGTGTGTTAATATTGTAACATTGCAGTGGGCAGTGGTTTATTTTTGTTGGTGGTAGTGTATTTGCAAGTCAAACATAAAACCTGAGTTGAAACATTACTTTTCATTACCTAGACGGACAGCTGAATGAACAGAGGAGGTATGTTTATTGTGCAGTAGCAGCCCTGGGTATGGGTATTTGTGCTTGTTGGCAAACCCTGCCTGCAAAGAGATTTTCTTCTGTGTCTCAATAGTGGGACCCATTCTATCAGTGGGAAAGCACTACTCTGCTGGACTTTTTATTGCCTTTTTTTTTTCCCCATCCATCATTTATTATTCTGAATCCAGATCAACAAAGGGTTATTATTTGGGTCATTTGCTAGGGCCTGGAGCTTTGCTAAATTGAGCTATAAGTTAAAATGTTTATGATCAAGGAGAATTTTTATCTGTGTTAGGTATTTGTGAGGCATAAAGAATCCCAGATAAGCACTTAGAAATAGGGAACACTCACTGAGCTGCTAACCAGATAGAATGTGAAGGCATATACCCCCTGAAGGCTTTACTGTCCTTTGGGGATAGTCTGACCTTTGAAAAAGCTGTTGTAAGCCTGGTCAGGTTTCACCACCTTTTTTCTTGCATCCCAATCTGATGAAGTCTCATGCATAACAAAAATGGCAAATTAGGGTCCTTTTGTTTAGTTCTGACAATGCTCCATCAGAAAATTTTAGAACAAAGTCTGTGCCTTAATCACACAGCTGTTCTCACAGTGACCTAGGGTTTGGATATCAGCATTCTTTATATACTAGACTACTGAGAGTTACTTCAGCTGAGAGAGTGAAATATGGAGAGCTTCCAACATTTCTGTCTTCCGTCCAGCATTTTTTTTTTCATTCTTACTTGATTTTCAAAGAAAGTTTTCTTCAACTTGTTTTGTAGTGTTGGGATGACCTCAGGTCAGGACTTGGCTAACCTACTTGCTTGTAGTTTCTTTGTCCAGGTGAGTTTCAGAAATCTGCTCTGTTTGTGTTTTTCACTGAGTGGGCTCTTGTGTTGGAATTGATTCTGATCTTCAGCCTTTGTAGAAGGAAATCACCTCACACTATTGCAGAGGAAGTAAATGAAATGAGGTAGTAATGGAATGTAGGTGGAGTGTGGGGTGGGATGTGGGCTTTAGATGGTGATTGGCGGGGGGTGGGGGGGGGCGGTTGTGGAAACCTGGGTGGCTCAGTCGGTTTAGCATCCGACTTTGACTCAGGTCATGATCTCAAAGTTTGTGAGTTCAAACTCCACATTGGGCTTTCTGCTCTCAGCACAGAGCCTACTTCAGATCCTCCGTCCTCCTCTCTTTCTGCACCCCCCTCTCAAAAATAAATAAACATTAAAAAAAAAAAAAGATGGTGAATAGGAAGATGGTGGGTGTAGTGTAACACAACCCGCTTTCCAAGTGTCCGACTGGAACAAAGGGATTCTTGATGGATCTTGGTGAATTAAAGCAAAAAGAATAAGAAGAAAGTGAACTTCACCAAAGTAACTTAACTCTCTTGGTCATGAATTAATGGTTCTTTATAGACAACCAATTAATAACTCCTTGTGGTGTGAGGCCTTTGGTCCCCATGGCCTGCCCCTTCTTTATAGCTCACTGTCTACCAAGCACATTGCCTGGTTCATGGCAGGCCTCAACAAATGACAAATTGTAGAGAATTGAATTAAATGTTGTGGTGACTCCAGGGGCTCTGGGTATTCATTGTTTCATTTCCCTTCTCTGTGGGTTGCTGAGTAATACCTTACTGTTTCTAAGCTATAGTGTCAGTTGGCTTTGCTCTTGTTTATGCCCTTTTCTCAAGCAGCACGGCAGAGTAGCTACCGCAGAAAAGAATCAAAACATTTATATAAATTTGTATAATGTCAGGGAAAGACATATATCACAATAGGGATAAAGTATGAAAAACTGGCAAACTTATGAGAAGTAAAAGGGATAGACTATGGAGAAGAAAGGATAGGGACAGCAGGGAATTTAGTTTTTCAATATAATAGAAATGAGGTCTCCCTTCTTAAATTTTAAAATAGTATCTAATAAATATGCTGCAAGATTCTTCTTAAAGAATTTATTGTTCTGGTAAGCAAAAGAAAAGAAAAAGAACTGTAATAGATTAAAAAAAAAAAAAAAAACCCTGTGATTAGTTTGCTAATCTAGGAAATACGGCTTTGGAAGCAGTGTCCTGATAATTACGCCTATGTCTGGATAGGTAAGGATGTTTCAGGATATCAGAATTTGTCTTGGGAGGAGAAGTTATGCTAACTAAGACCAAGGAAGTGCTTTAGGTGTGTATCTTGGATTTAATACTCTCATCATAATTTTTGAACATGTTGAATGATTTTGATCAAATTATCAGCATCTCAAGAAATATCTTAGATTCACCCTTTGGTTTGGTGGGCAGTGTTGAAACAACAACCAAAGCCAGTGTATTTCTTTTTTTTAAATTTAATTTAATTTTTAAAATATGTTTATTTATTTTTGAGACAGAGATAGAGCATGAGTGGGGGAGGGGCAGAGAGTGAGGGAGACACAAAATCCAAAGCAGGCTCCAGGCTCTGAGCTGTCAGCACAGAGCCTGACATGGGGCTCGAACTCATAAACCACAAGATCATGACCTGAGCTGATGTCAGATGCTTAACCGACTGAGCCACGCAGGTGTTCCCCTTTCTTTTAAATTTTAGAGAGCAAGAGAGAGTGTGAGCAGGGGAGAGGGACAGTGGGAGAGACACAATCTTAAGCAGGCTCCTTGCTCAGCATGGAGCCCATGGCAGGGCTTGATCCCATGACCCTGGGATCATGACCTGAAGAGAAATCAAGAGTCAGGTGCTCAACCAACTGAGCCACCCAAGCACCCCCATTTCCAGTGTATTTCTGTGCATTGAAATGAATTACAACAAATTTTATGTGGATGGAGGTGGCTAACGGTATATGGACAGTATTGAATGAAAACTTGTGATCAGTTTTCAGATTTTCTTTTAATATATACTGTGGATTAATTGTATCTGATGTAATAAAAAGTTAATTTGCCAAAATATTTTTTCTCCTAAATCTTTGTATCAACTAGAGTTGTTTCTCTCAGGCAGTTCTAAAATCTTATAGAGATAATATAAATGAAATATCTCTATTTTAGAGAAAATGCCCTATTGATTCTCTGTATTTTATTGCCAATAAGGTTTTGGTTTCAATAAACATGGAGACTTAAACATGAATATCTGTGCCTTATGGGAAAGTTTTGATTGAATTGGAAGAGTCAGTGAGGTCCCATCTAGTGTTTTGATTTTGGCAAAAACAAGGCTTGGAAAACCTGCTGGGTCTCTAGGCTGTAAGAGGGCTCTTCTGCAAATGGATTAGAGAACCCTACTCCCTTATTCATGATTGCAAAATAATCAAGAATATTTGTCTACTTATTCCAGTAAAGTGTGGTTACTGGGTAGCTTTCAAATTAGGGCATGGTAAGTTCAATGCTATTCTTTTCTTTCTTTTTTTAATTTTTTTTAATGTTTATTTTTTAGAGGGAGAGACAGAACACAAGCAGGGGAGGGGCAGAGGGAGAGGGAGGCACAGAATCCAAAGCAGGTTCCAAAGCTCTGAGCTGTCAGCACAGAGCCTGATGTGGGGCTTGAACTCACAAACTGTGAGATCATGACCTGAGCCGAAGTTGGATGCCCAACAAACTGAGCCACCCAGGCACCCCTAATGCTGTCTTTTTCTTAAAACCATCATCACTAAAAGTTCTTGGTTATATGAATTTCTTTTTAAATGCCTCATCCTGAGTTTATTATTAGAGATCACCAGGTCCTGTATATTATTTCTGTCACAAGTTAAGATTTTTCAGTCCACTTGGTTTGCCTCACTGTTCGGGACCTGTATGCAAGATTCAAAATTTATGTGATGCTTTCCTGGTGCCAGTCATGTCAATGAGACACCCAATATTACATAGAGATGAGTGAATATTTAGGAACTATTTGATATGGCTGTTTATCACCGAATAAAATTTCAGAGAGAACTGGGATGTAGAGTCTTTACCTCTACTCTGTCTTCCTTTGTTGTAGAATACAGATGGCTTTTTAATGGGTTGGACCATGTGACAAAGATGACATCATTAGGTGCTTTTTATATTTCAGTGTTTTCAGTTATTTTACTTCCCGAATCCCTATTTTTCTATCATCCTCTCAGATACAACAAGGATTTTCTTAGGAAACCATGAAGCTAGGTTTGGTTACCACTCAAAAGAAGATAGCACTACCATCCACTGTTAAACTCAGAGGATGAACCAACCCCTTGGGATGGTCAGCAGGCCAGCGATGGGTTTTCTTGTTTAAAGGAATGTGTGCTTAAAGATAGAAATTATGGACTCAGGGTAACGTGAACATGTCTGCATGCTTGGGAACATCCTGACAGGTGGTGAACACTTAGGGGAAGCCTCGTACTGGGTAAACAATGCTTAGGTACTTATTTGTCTGTTTCTTAAAGAAACACATTAATAAGGACAAAGAAAGCAGAACAAAAGTGGCATATGGATCAAACAGATGAAACCAGAAGAGTGTTAAAATCTAGAAATGTATTCTGTAAGGTGCTGCCTAATTATATTAAAGGTAGTCTGAAAACCTGGCTCTGAGCTTTTCTGCAGCCATATGAGAGGAAGAGACATTATCAATGACAAGACTCGGTTATAGGATAAAAATATATCATTGCTTTGCACAAATGCAACTGTTACTGCTACTCATACAGACAGAAATTCATACAGAGAGAAAAAGACACTGAGTGATGACAGTTCAGCTTTGCTTGGGAAAATCCAGATTTCTTCCTGTGCCTTTTCTAGAGATAATTCTAGCTGATTACTGCAGGTGGGGAGCAATGTAAGCCATCACATTTATGCATTGAGAGGGATTAACTCCCGAGATATTGTCATCCTTAAACCCTGAGAACAAGTGAAAGAAATCTAATCTCTGCTGTTTTTTGTTATCTCTTTTGGAGGACTTGTGTTACCGGTGTGATCCTGCAGGGTTCGCCATGAGTAGTTTTTTAAATTCTTCAAGCAAAGGAGTCGTTGCGGCTTCATGCATGTTTTGATGTAGATGTATGTACATGCCTGATGAAACGTATGTGGGAGAATTTCTTAACACACTAGTATTTGTCATCAAACTCCAGAGGTGTAGCCCAGACTCAAATCCTGATAAAAATTTTAACAGTGTATTTGCAGTCAGGTGTTAAGTATATTTGAACTAAATCTCACAGAATTAATGATGATTAGAGTATGGGAGTGAGTAGTTGGTTTGGGTCAGGATAGACGTTCTGTGTTAGCATTTTAATGGTGTCGGGTTTTTTGGTTTTTTTTTTTTTAGGTTTATAAAATTGTTTGAAATGTGTAGACTATTTCCTTCTTATTTTGAACAGCTACAGAGCTTGGCAGTAAATCTCTGAAGTAACTCCAGTCAGACCTGAGTCAGCAGGGAAGTATGTTTCTGAGAAAATGCTCAACAGCTCAAGGCCTTGCATCTGTAGACATGGTTGACTATCTATCTTATCAACCCCTCGGGTACAGAGAACGCTGTGGGATCCTGGCAAGGGATGCAGGAGGGAAAGTCAGAGGATGTGTCCGCGTTGCCTTTACTGCTTTCTCTTCCCTTAAAAGTGTGGCTCATGTGCGTGCATGTATGTGTGGTGGTGGCACCTCCAAGTCTCTTTTTCCACCCATACTTTGCCAAGGAAGGGGAAGGGTGGAGGGGTCTCAAAGCCAGGAAGGAGGGCCAGTGGGAGATCACTCTGTCCCATATTTGTATATTTCCCTGAAAAAAAGTCCTCTTATGTATACATTACAATTGCTTGCACCTTCCTTCCAGGTAATTATGGGGGTCATTGTGTACCTGCTTGTGTGATTATTAATAATAACCTTATACTTATGTACACACGGAGAGATTTTTGCAATAAATTATGTGACTTGAGAACCGCAGAGTCTACTTATATCTCTTTCTACTCCTATAGCCTCCCACTGGACCCAGAAGTTAAGAGTTGTTCAGTGAATCATATTGAATTAATTTGATTTTAGACTCTGGGAAAACCACCCTTGGGCTGCTTCTGGAAGAGAGGGCAAACATTATTCAGTGGCATCCTCATAAGCACTGGTCATACTACAGGAATTTGTATGACTGTGGACCCTAAAGCTTGACCCATGTAAACTTGAACTAACTGGAGGAGCCCTGCAGATGGAAAAATTGATATTAGAAAGGTAAACTCAGAAAGCCTAGCCAAACCACAAATTTGACAGTAAATGTCCCAATTCCATGGTCTATTTTTATTCTTTTACCTATAGTTTTATTTAGTATCCTGGAATGACTTGCTTTATGTTGATGTTATTCCTTTGTTAGAATCTGAGAAAAGTTTTATGATTTAGGAACTAAAAGTGACACTTCTTATTACTAGTTTATCCCCTCTTTTGGCTACCTTTGGATCATTTATGTAATGTTTTCTTCTTACCTGTATGAAGGGAGAGTAAAGTGTCTTTACCTCCATTATTTCATTTTTCAATCTTTCAGATCATTTGTTTTGTTAGGTCAGAGGTGCATTTGATGAAGGTCAATACTTATTAAACAGTGCACTGGTTGTTGGATCGGCCATATGTATGATTTTGTACTCCTGTCTTCTTGGAACACTAATTTTCAAAATGATAAGACATACATTTCTGTGGTTCTTCCCAACCCCTGCCCCCAGACATGACACTGTTCTAGGCATTGAAGATATAGCAGTGGGCATGACCATCAAGTAAAGTTGGGCAATACTGGATCAGAGATGGGCATGAATGGTGTTCTTATGTATTTAAAGGACACTCCCTAGGAATATAGGAGGTATGATCCCCACTGTGGCTTTGCTACTGATTAGGAATACGATCTTGAAAAACCACGTAGCCTCTTTGGACTTACTTTCCTTATGACTTATGACTGGGTAATGGTCTCGATGCGTTTTCAAACTTGAGTGCACATCAGAATGACCTAGGAAGCTCACATCTGTTACAGTGGGTCTGGGATGGAGCCCAGGAATTTGCTTTTTTTGCATGTTCTGTTCTGATGGACGTGGACTGTGGGCCACACTGTCAAAAACATCTGGTATAGGTCAGTGTTTTCCAAACTGGGGGAGGTGACCCATTAATGAGTCATGAACTCAATTTAGTAGATTTTGAAGAACGTTTCAAAAATGAAATAGAAGAGAAGATATCAGAGGCATCTTGGAACAAAGGTAAGTAAAATGCGAGAGCCACTGTCTTCTTCTTTAAGGGTTTGTTAGAGTAGCACCCTGCTTCCAGGCAATCAGAAGACTGTTAGGCCCGCCCTCCCTGCTAATTGACTTGAATGTGCAAATAGGAGATGTGGAGTTCATCTCCTTCCAGGAGCATTGATTATTTCAAGAAGGTGAATTGACCTGAGGTGGAGGTTTAATACTGAATACCGCCCCAGCTGCTCCAGGGTAAAAGTGGTGCCTCCACTGTTGGCAGGGAAAACCTTTTCTTGGCATTATAACATAGAGGAAGAGGATCTTTTCTAAGTCTTCTCCTCAAGAATATAATAGGAAGCCCTGCTCCCTTCCACATACTCAAAACAACTTAGGTAACATAAAATAATAGTCCCAGGCCAAAAAGATTGCTAGGGATAAACTCCGTCTTCACGGCCACAAAATCCTCCTCCTAAAGAGACTATTTACTCACCAAGCTAGGTGGTTATATTCTTGGCCAACTGAACATCTCTCTCTCTTTGCTAGTGTTTACTCAAAAATTACTCAATTTTGGATGAATGCTTGCTAAGGCCATTGTAATTCTAAGATGCTAAAGAAGACTTTTCTTTCATTCACTTGATTATTTGCTCCTTGAATTTGGAATCATATATTTTAATATTTTTTGCTGCCACAGTGGATGATTTAAATTTATGATAGTACAAGGGTAAGATTTTGTGAAAATGAATCAAAATGTTAAATCAGGAGGCAGTTGGCAGAAATTATTCATATAGTGTATTGTGTGTGCTCACATGTGTGTCCAAGTGGGAAAAACTGTCTCCAGAGTAGCTTTGGTTCATTTTGTACTAATTTTAAAGAGCTCGCCATTGTTTAACGACAAACAGAAACTAAGAATATCCATCACCAAACACTTTTTTGAACTTGTTTTGAATTTGCCTTCAGAGTCTAGTGACGGTCCTCATATGAAAACCAGTTTTATTACTTTAATGGTCACACCTCATGTTTATGAAAAATAGTATTACTCAACATGATTACCTACATTATTTGATATGCTTGGCTCTGAGGGCCCGTTGGCTGCTTCCCAGAATCAAGTACATCTTCAGATGGTCACAGTTTACGGTCACTGAGCTATTGAAATGGAGGCAGCTCAGAAAGAGGAGTTTCAAACATACTTGAGCAGCCTTCTTCACCATGTTACCGGAAGAAGTGCTAGTTTCTAAAGGTGACCACTCCAAAAGCCTGTACTCTTTTTTTTAAAAATATTTTTGTAATGTTTATTTTATTTTGAGAGAGAGAGACAGACAGAGTTCAAGTGGGGGAGGAGCAGAGAGAGAGGGAGACACAGAATCCAAAGCAGGCTCCAGGCTCCAAGCTGTCAGCACAGAGCCCGATACGGGGCTTGAACTCATGAACTGTGAGATCGCGACCTGAGCTGAGGTTGGACCGTCGTCACCCAACGGAGCCACCCAGGTGCCCCCAAAACCTGTACTCTTAAGTGTAAACTTTCTGAAGCATTTGTTTTCAAAACAACCCTCGGTAATATTTACTCCATATTGATTGACAAGTTGCCAATGAAGAGTCCAGAAAAGAGAGATCCGAATTAGGCCAGGTTAGCCAGTGACAAGAGCATGAATGGGCCTTACGGTTGATTCCTTCAAGGAACAAATGAAAGTCACTTCTTTTTTGTTTGTTTGTTTTTGTTTTCTGGGTGAACGCTGGTATTCCAGTTGATCTGTATTCTACCTTCGTGTTTGGGGCTCCGCTGAAAGCATGGTGCTCTACAGCAAGACAGAAGGGTGATGCCTAGGCAAGGCAGGGCAAGCTGGACGCCAGGTGGATTACTGTCAAAGCCCTTTTCAGTGAAAAGAAAAGCTGCATATAAAGAATATGGCCTTTGCTAGCATAAGGAAGAACAGTCAAAATTTAGAGCTGCTTCCATAGCGACAATGCTATTTTTCAAGTACAGTTAGAGCCTAGGTACGCCCCTCCCCCAAAGGCATCCATGCATCAAGACAGCTCTCAGACTGGTTATGGAATACTTGTGAAGACTTTTAATTAAATTTTTTTTCCCCAGGGACTGCCTGCATATTTTACATTACTAATAAAGTAAAAATTTCTGCAAATAATAGACCTTAAAAATTAAGACTTTAGATTGCTATCTTGATTAAAACAGTTTAAGCAGGGATTTTAAATTTGGACTTTTTAACAATTAGCACAAAAGGAATTCTTGGCATTTATGTGTAATTTAATTTTAGATACCGAACTCACAATTTAGAATTGCCGAGTAGAGAAAAAAACTTCAGTTCTCCATGTGATACTTTGAAGATTCAGACATTTCATCTGAATGAGGCAATATCGACAGGCCAGTTTCTCCTTGTACCTCTGTCCCCGGTCACAGAGGTTGCCCCCTCCCACCTCAGAAAGGTGAAAGGGGAAGATAGGAAGAACTGTGTTGGAATAAGGCCAGGTCTGCCTGGGGACAAAACATTGTCATACCCTGTTGTATAGGAATCGGGAGAACCTGTGGTTGGTCTTTCTCCCCTTTCCCCCCAGTGTCTGTGGTTCAGGAGTTGGTTAAGGTGGGGACTGTAGCCCCAGGATGGGCATCCCAGCCTTGTCTAACCACACAGCCTATCCTGAGCCATAGAAGTGGCTGGCGGGTTTGGGCTGTTTCTCCCTCCACCCGAAGAGAGGCCGACACTTCCAGAAACTTCTGCTCATAGACCCTGTATCTTTTGTGGGTTGGTGGCCCGTGATAGAATTATCCTTTTTCTGTTATTCTCTGAGAATTGCTGGACTCAGCTGTCTGAGTTGACTTAGGTTTTGTTCTATTGAATTTGTGTAATGGCTCTCAAAATAATCCTACCGACCTCAGAAATTGTGATCAGGAGATAACTGAATTTATAGGGTGCCTTTCTTCTGTAAATTCATTAATTTTGCAGATAGATTTTTCTCCATCTCAAAATCTGCAGGCAATATATAAGGCTGGGTGGCATCACACCTGTGTGCTAAGGCTCAGTGAAGAGGTCAGGGGCTGTCCTGGTCACACAGCAAGTCTTTAGGGAGACCAATGCTAAGTTTAGTAGGTGTCGCCTTCTCCCTTTCAAATTTTGTTATTATTGGTTTGGTTATAACAGTATCAGAATGATTTTATAAGAACGACCATATGTTTTATTATAAAAGCACATCTTCTTTCACAACAATTTTGTTGCATTAATTATTTGATTTAATTAATTTATTTATTTGCCCAGGTTTTCTCTGTATAATTAACTATACCCTAGAGTCTTTCCATAACATGTCGACGGGGTCTCTTGGTTGTCTGTGCTAGTGAAGAGGTGAGCCAGGTTGATAATTGGGAAGGCAGAATGGGGAGTCAGATGGCCCTGGGTATGCAGATAACCCAGCGCGGGCACTCAGAGGTATTTACTTATCCTGTCTGAGCCTAAATTTCCTTAGGCTCCCTAAAATATTAGGGGGAAGGGGTGCCTGGGTGGCTCAGTCAGTTAAGCGTCTGACTTTGGCTCAGGTTGTAGTCTCACAGTTTGTGAGTTTGAGCCCCACATCGGGCTCTGTGCTGACAGCTCAGAGCCTGGAGCCTGCTTCGGATTCTGTGTCTCTCTCTTCTCTGTTCCTCCCCAGCTCACGCTGTCTCTCTTTCCCTCTCATTTTTTTTTTAAATTAAGGGGGAATGTAATGTCTTTCTCACTGGCTTTTGGTGATGATTCAATGAGAAAACATAAAACATGGTACCTGGCACATAGTAAATTTTCAGTAAATGGTGGCAATTAATCAAATGTTTTTCGACTTCAGTAAATCAGTTTCTTGGGTTGTTTCTATGGGGAAATAACCAGCTATCAGTTCACCAAGCAGAAAGCACTGGATACTGTATGGAATCATAAGAAAGTAAAACAGTAAAAGATCTTATTTATTCATCCTACAAATATTTACTAACACCTGCCACATACAAAACCCATGGGATACATCAGAACAACACAGGCAAATCCCTGCCCTCAAGGAGCATTCATTCTAGCTGGAGAAAACAGACAATAAACAAGAAGCACAATCAATGAAATATATCATTTGTTGGAGAGTGATAAGTACCATGGAAAATGAAAAACAATGGAGTTTAAAGGATGTGTAATTTTAAATGTTTATTTACTTTTGAGAGCAAGAGAGTGAGAGAGACACTGCGAGCAGGGGAGAGGCAGAGAGAGAGACACACAGAATCTGAAGGAGACTTCAGGCTCCGAGCTGTCAGCACAGAGCCCGACGCGGTGCTCAAACTCACAAACCATGAGATCATGACCAGAGCCAAAGTTGGGTGCTTAGCCGACTGAGCCACCTAGGCGCCATGTAATTTTAAATCTAATTGGAAGGAAACATTTATTCAGATATTTGAAGGTGACAGTTGGGCGCACAGATATTTGGGGAAAGAGCATTTCAGGCAGGGAGCAGCCAGAGCAGAGAGAAACAAGTGTGGCTGGAGTTGGCAAGCAAAGGGAATATCAGGAGGTGAGGGCACAGGGGTCAGAATCTGTAGTGGCCTGGAGGCCATTGTAGGGCTTTGGAATTCATTCTGATAGGGAAAGCGAAGGGGGAGTTCTAAGCAGAGGGATGACAAGAGTGACTTAGTCTTAATTTTTTAAAATATTTTTATTTTTAATATATTTTTACTTTTTAATGGAGAGAGAGAACATGTCTGAGTGGGGGAGGGGCAAAAGGAGAGAGAGAGAGAGAGAGAGAGAGAGAGAGAAAATCTCAAGCAGGTTACACCTCAGTGTGAAGCCTGACATGGGACTTGATCCCATGACCCTGGGATCACAACCTGAGCTGAAAGCAAGAGTCTGATGCTCAACTGACTGAGCCACCCAGGTGCCCCTGACTTGCTTTTAATAGGATTACTCTGGTGCTGCTCAGAGCTCAGTGGAGATAAAGAGTGGAGATCTTGGGGGTCATCTATAATTCCTTCATGTTAGAATAGAACTTGGGGGGCACCTGGGTGGCTCAGTCAGTTAAGCGTCCGACCTTGGCTCAGGTCATTATCTCACAGTCTGTGGGTTCAAGCCCCGGGTTGGGCTCTGTGCTGACAGCTCAGAGCCTGGAGCCTGCTTCAGAATCTGTCTCCCTCTCTCTCTGCCCCTCCCTCACTCATGCTCTGTCTCTCTCCATCTCAAAAGTAAATAAACGTTAAAAAAAAAAGAATAGAACTTGGAATTGGAGTTTGAACTGTGGGTCTGCTGCTGTACCACTGTGGGCCTGCTGCTGTACCACTGTGGGCAGCAGAGATCCAAAAATGAAGGAAGTCTTCAAAATGTCCTAGTACTCTCCAAGAGCCAAGGTTTAGGCTGTGAAAGAAGGAAAAATGCTGATTCCGTTTATTTGACTAATGTACCTTGGGGGGAAGAAACCTGAGGCATTTTTGTACCCTAAAATTACCTTTGGGGTGTTTGTCCGTATCACTTTACGTTTATAGATTGGACACCTCAAATGAGAGTTGGGATTTCACTGGATTGGCTGTGACATTTTATTAGACTCAAAATCTCTGGGTCTGGTTAGCTGTGAAGTTAGCTGTCAAGTACTTATGGAACCAAAATACTTCAGTAGTGTTTAGGAGGGAGTTTTGTGATATATAATTTTTACCTAAAGAAAGAAAGTATTGCCAAGGGATCTAATTTTAGACCGTTAGGAGGAAAAAAATGACTTAGTTTGATAGGCTTGCCTTCCCATTAGTCCTTCTCATTTTTAACCCTGGCCAATACTTGATGCTTCCATCTTTCTGCTTTTGGAGAAGCTCCCTAAGTGTACTATTTGGCATAAAAATATACCTTAACGCTTTGTGTTGCTTGACCTTAAGTTGCTAAAAATAAGTTAATGTTTTAACCCCAAAGCTAAAACATAATAATTAATTTTCTTTCAATTCTAATTTTTTAGGTATTTTTAAGCCCATGATTTTTCTTTCCTAGATTTTAGTTTTAAATTTTTTTTAACGTTTATTTATTTTTTGAGACAGAGAGAGACAGAGCATGAATGGGGGGAGGTTCAGAGAGAGAGGGAGACACAGAATCAGAAGCAGGCTCCAGGCTCCAAGCTGTCAGCACAGAGCCTGACGCGGGGCTCGGACTCGTGAACCATGAGATCCAGAGCCGAAGTCAGACACTTAACCGATTGAGCCACCCAGGCGCCCCTAGATTTTAGTTTTAAGTAATCTCTACACCCAACATGGAGCTCTAACCTACAACCCTGAGTTCCAGGGTTAGCTCTACCGACTAAGCCAGCCATGTATCCCTCCATGATTTTTGTTTTTTAATAAGGAGACCTGTAATAAAGAAAGATTAGATGAATAGATAAAGAAGATGTGGCATATATATACAATGGAATATTGCTTAGCCATCAAAAAGAAGGAAATCTTGCCATTTGCAATGACACGGATAGAGCTAGAATGTATTAGGCTAAGTGAAATAAGTCAATCAGAGAAAGACAAATACTATATAATTTCACTCATATGTGTAATTGAAGAAACAAAACAGATAAACATGTGGAAAGGGTGGGGGAAGAAGAGATGGAAACAAAACCACAAGAGGTTCTTAATGACAGAGAATAAACTATGGGTTGATGGAGGGAGCTGGGTGGGAGATGGGCTAGATGGGGGATGTGTATTAAGGAGAGAACTTGTTATGAGCACTGGGTGTTGTCTGTATGTGATGAATCACTGAATTCTATGCCTGAAATCAATATTGCACTGTATGTTACCTAACTAGAATTTAAATTAAAAAAAAAGAAAGAAAGGTTAATCAGTGCTCAGAGGCCAAATTAATTCTTTGTAGGAGAGAAGATTGTTTAATGTTTGGATCTTCTTGATATTTCTGCTTCTTTTCTGTCACTTTGCCTGCATTGTGACCACAAATCTGCCTGCTTCTATAATTGGGCTGAAAGGAAAGAAAGAGATGGAATTCATATTCGTCTCTTCCACTCATTAACTTCACAGTTTCATCATTTTTTGGTGCATTTTCCCCCAGATCTGCTATCACACTTTGGTTTGATTGCATTCTTGATCAAAAGTTGGCCATGAGAAAAATAAAATTCCTTTATTTTTTAAAATAAAACAATATTTGACATAGGCTGACATTATGAAATTTTTATTATGCCTCTGATAATTTTTAACACAAAAATGCTTCCCATTTTCTTCCACTCTGGAAGCCATTTCAGATAAATACGTGTTAGGGAGGGTAGAGATTTCTCTAGTTTGGCTTCTCCTGTCCATTTTTAAACTCCTTGTATGGAGTTGCAGTTTTAAATAATAAACCATAGTTTACCTTCCCCATTGGTGAGAAATTCAAGATGGTGAGTTAGGATGAGTAGGAAATACTGTTTACAGTAGAGCTGTCTGCAGTTTGGGGATGGTTTCTAATTTTAACTTTGGAATGGAAATTAGTATAGCAAATGTCTTTGAACTTGAGCTGATGATCATTGTCTTGTGGTACTTGGCAAAGTACTTGCCCTGTGAGTGTGAGGCAATCTAGAAGCCCCATGGATTTCTGTTCATATGCATACATGTATGTGCATAGTTGTATGGGTGAAAGTGTGTAAATACCAACTGTATACACAAGACCCACCCTGACCTGAGAGGCGTCGGCCAAGTTTCTGGGAGGGAGATCAGGGGCACATTCATGGAAGAGGTGTAATGGGATGGCTGTGTTGGTTGGTGGATGAGTTTCATTGGGTCAGGACTCCTGGAGAAAGAATATCAGACGGAGAAAAGAATGAGAAATAGTGCAGCAATAGGGCAGTGTGGGATGTTGGCTGTTTCTACAGCCAGTCATACCCTGCCTGCTCTTCATTTGCCTTCAGAGCTCAGCTCTAGCATTACCCATATAGTGCATTCCTGAGAAAGACTTTGTATGTATGGATACTGGAATCAGATACTTTCATGATACGCTCTTGGTCCAGGTACTTATAAGTGAACTATGTGAAATCAGGGAGCATTTCAGTGCCTTGCGTAGGCTTAGTCACTGAAACATCCCTATGAAATAGGGGCTATTCCCATTTTAGAGATGGAGGACCTGAGGTATGGATGGCACAGGAGGGCACACAGCTAGACAGCAGCAGTACCGAGAGTAAAACGATGGCACTTTGCCTCCAGAAACTGTTGTCTCAACCACTAACCACACTATAATCTTGCCAGGTTGCTGTTTACTTATTTGTAAAGCCTTGTGATACGATTTTCAGTGTGTTCAGCACGCAGTATGTGCTCGAGAATTAGAAGTCATTGCTATAATTAACATTTCCTGTCTCCCCAATTTGACTGAAATGTTTTTCTTCCTATGTATACCTCTCTGATAACGTGATTGCATGGCGCCATAATTGTTGGTTTGTCTGTTTCACACATTAAATGCAAACTCCTTGAGGGTATGAACCTGTCCCCTAACAGCTTGGTAAATGCTTTGTTGAATGAATGAATAATGTGTTTTAGCTGTCTTCAATGGTCTTGCAGCAGGAAAGCAGCATGTGGAATGATTCTTGTCCAGGACTTTAAGGCATGTAGTGCCAGGTTTGAATCCAACCCCTTCCACTATTGGCTTTGTGTTTTGTGCAAATGATTTATCCTCCCTTACTCCGCTTCCTTATTTATTTACTGGGGACAACTGAGTTATTACAAAGATCCAGGTAGATATTGCATATCAGGAACTTAACAGAATGCCTGGCTTATGATAAATAAGAAGTACTTTCTATTATTATTGGATAACTGCTAAAAGTCAAGTATTCTGTTACTTGTTGGAGGCACAGAGATAAACGATTCTTCCTGCATTCAGGGACTTCACAGTCTCATGGAAGAGAAGAACTGTCACCTAACACATTATAATTGTGTGCAATAAGATACAACAATAGATACAGTTCAGATAAATTGGGGAGGAGGTTAAGAGTGGTGATTTTCTTGGTGGGGGATATATCCAAGTTGGGGTTTGAAAGATGAGTATAAGTCCTTCATGTAGGAGCTGGAATAAAGCCCTCAAATAAATACCAGGATTGCAGACTTAATTCAATGAGGAGCCATTGAAGTTTTTTGAATAGGAGGGTGACATCAGCGAAACTGCCCTTTAGGAAAATTAATGTGATTAAAATATACATACATAAAATATGTGTGACTTAGGGGAGAGAAGTGAGGAAAGAAATATCACACAGACCTTCAGTGGAGCCATCTACTCGGGCTAGAAGTTCATTCTGCAGTCCTCTTACACACGGTCACCCAGCTGATGCCTAAACACACCCAGCAGGGGAAGTTCACTCCCTCCTGAGCCAGCTCCCTCTTTCCTTCCTTCTTCCCCACCCATCCGTCCACCCATCTATCCATCTATCATTTCTTGAGTTTCTTTTGTGCCACTTTGAGCAAAATGCTAGGGATGTCCATTATTGAATAATTTTTATTGTTGGAAAATTGATTTTTCCTTGGCTTGAGTCAAAAGCTGCTTCCTTGTAAGCTTCTCTCCTATCGGTCCTACTTGTCTAATTATTTCTTGGAAAACACACTAAGTGTAGTCTTCTTTTATCTGACTGCTTTTAATCATTTAAAAAACTCGATCATGGAGCTTTTTAATCATCTCTTCTTTGGGAAATCACTTTCCCTTTTTAATTTTTTGTTTAATGTTGACTTATTTTTGAGAGGCAGAGAGAGACAGAGCATGAGCTGGGGAGGGGCAGAGAGAGAGGGAGGCACAGAATCCGAAGCAGGCTCCAGGCTCTGAGCTCTCAGCACAGAGCCTGACATGGGGCTGGAGCCCACGAACTGTGAGATCATGACCTGAGCCGAAGTCGGATACCTAATGGACTGAGCCACCCAGGCACCCTTTGCTTTCCCTTTTTAAAATGTCCTCGTAAGGCAGGATTCATAAAACTTAAGGAGTTTTGGAGCTGAATGGGACTTTGGGAGTCATTTAGAATTCATATCTCAACCATCATCACCTTCCAGGTAGGATCTGAGTCACAAATAAGTTGTGACATGCCTAAGCTCACGGAGCCAGTTAGTGACCAAGCTAGGGCAAGAACTCAGGCTTTTAGGTGTCCGTACTTGCAAGACTAGTGCTTTCTCGAACCTTCTCTCCAGATAACCCTTCCCAAACGGTCTGTGAATTTTCGCTATCTCTCATAAAATGTGGAACATGCAGTTGAATGTGGTGCCTCACGTGTGTTCTGACCTTGGCAGAGAGCTGTAATGAGAGTTAATAAAGGCCAACATTAACGGGATGTGCCAGGTACATGTCTGCTTTATTCCTGCACTTTCTCATTCAGTCTTTGTAGGGTGGGTTTAGGACTCCCAATTTCTGGAAGGGGACACTTCACTTAGGAGTGAAGTAATTTCCAGCCCACGGCCACACAGCTAGTAAGTGAAAGTGCTGGAAATCAGACTGAGGGCTGTGTGATTTTAATGTCACAGAAAGGCCATTATTTACCGTAATTTCTTTTCTTTTTTTAAAATGTTTATTTTTGAGAGAGAGAGCGCAAGCAGGGGAGGGGCAGAGAGAAAGAGAGTGGGGAGTGGGGGGGTGGGGTGGGTACAGAGGATCCCAAGCAGCCTCTGCACTGACAGCAGTGAGCCCGACGTGGGGCACGAACTCACAAACTGTGAGATCACGACCTGAGCCAAGGTTGGATGCTTCACCAACTGAGACACCCAGGCGCCCCTGCTGTCACTTCTAATTGTACCTTAATGAAGCTTGTATCAGCTGAAGCATCGTATTTGTGAGCGTATGTTATATTTGTGGTCACCGCACACTTATGGAGAACATTTTTAGCCTCAATGGTGGCCTTTGTTTTTCTTTCTGTGAAATGGCACACTGTTGGTTTTGTGTGGTTTCCCTGGCTAAGAGTGGAACCAGGCTCAGGAATGGGGCCTGATCACTTGGGCGTGCCCTCTGGCTCTATCCCTTGTGGTTGGGTGAGTGGAGCTTCCGTGGGCTTCATTGTCAGTCAAGATGAGCCTCACTGACCTGGATGTGTGAGATGAAATGAGACAGCATGTGTGGAAAGGCACTGTAAATGGGCGAGTTAATGCTAATCCTGATACTGTTCACTATGGATTGAGGCCTGCCTTGCCCCTGGGCTCTGGCAGACTCACTCCTCTCTGTTCTGACTTTACTCAGACTCTTCCTGCTCCCAGGTGTGCCCCCTCCCTCCCCTCTTCCACTCCTCAAAATGTTACTCAGCCTAAAAGGCCAAGGTTAGAGGCCAATTTTGAAAGAAACTTGCCCCACTTCCCTTCCGGAATTAATTTTTCTTCTTGCTGCATGTCCCTACAGCTTTGTTTATAGCACTGTGACGGCCCTTATCTCTGTCTGCCTTGTATTAGCGCGTGCCGTGCCCACACTTCCACACGAACCTGGGAGTTCTGTGAGAATGAGACCATTTGTTTCCCGTGTTTATGAACCTTCCCTTTCCCCGAGCCTACAGGAGAGTCCAGTGGTGGTTCAGTGAACTTTCTGATCTTGGCCCTCCCTCCCTGATTTACGTACTAAGAGTTTGGCCGATTTCCCTCCTGGCCTCATCCCCATCGAGATAACATGTTGGAAAGGACAGAGACCAAGGGTGGAGCCAAAGAGAAATTGTGGCCCTGCATGATGAAGATCTTTCTGAAGTTGTCACTCAAGCATAAATGAACTCTTGGGTTATTGTTATGTAATGGTGACTCCTCAAAACAGTGCTCTTACCAACTTGTCTGTCCATTCAAAAGTTGCCAGGATTACTGTGGGAGCCTCCTAATTGGCGTTCTTTTACTTCCCCCCTCTAATTTATTCTGCACACGCAGCCAGAGTGGTCTTTTAAAAAGCCTGTCTGATCATGTGGCTTCTCTGCTGTCAGCCCTTCTGTAACACGTCCCCTTGCTCTCCAGGCAGGAATCCTCAGGGCCCTGCCCTCTCTCACTTGGCCCTTTCCTCTTACTGGGTCTCACTCTGCTGTGCCTTGTTCCAGCCCCACGGGGCTTCTTCACTTCTCTCTATGCACCCTGCATCTTTCTGCCCTGGGGATTTTACTCCGGCTCTTTCTTCTTCTAGAAGCTGTCCTTCCCCCTGTCTTTCAATTTGCTAACTCCTATCTTGATTCTTGGCTTAAATGTCATTTCCTCAGTAGCATCTGGTACCCTCTGTAACTCTAATAATTATTTGTATGATTATCTGTTATGTCCTTGTCCCTCACGGAAAACTCTAAGCTCCCTGAGGGTAGAGATCGTGTCTGTCTTGTTAAACAAGGCATACTGGTGCTTAACCCAATGCCTGGCACATTGTAGGCACTCAGTAGATAATGAACATAGAAACAGAAGTATGGGGGCACCTAAGTGTCTCAGTGGGTTAAGCCTCCGACTCTTGATTTTGGCTCAGGTTATGATCTCGCAGTTCATGGGGTGAAGTGCCATGTCCGGCTCTGTGCAGACAGCACAAGGCCTGCTTGGGATTTTCTCTCTCTTCCTCTCTTTCTGCCCCTCCCCCCGCCAGTACACATGCATGCTCTCTCTCTCTTAAGATAAATAAACATTTAAATATAGCTGAGAAGAGAGAGCTGTAGAAACTTTTCAGGGAGAAACAGAAAAGAAGATGACAGAGGTGGTTGAGATGAATGAATTCGATGTCTTCCTCTAACTCCTGGCCTTAGGAAGCTCAACTTCCAAATGTAGTGACCCTCCAGCTCCAGAATACAGGCTGAGTAGCTCTGCCTTCAGTTTGAGGAATGTGCATCTGGCCTTTCCATCATCCTTTTCGATCATCCTTGCTTGGAAAAATCTGTTTGGTTGTCTCTCTTCTCCCTCACTCCCGTGTACTTTCCCTCAGACACTTAGCTCATTTGGGCCATGGCCATCCTAACATTTTTATAGGTCTGAACCATTCTTGGGCAATGACCCTTTGTCCATTTGACTCCAGAGCTGCGACCATTAACAACTTACCTAAAACAGGATCATGTCGTCCAGGTTTACATCTTGACTCAGCTGTGTGACCTAGGGCAAGATACTTAACCTCTCTGAGTCTCAGTTTCCTTGTCTGTAAAATGAAGACGAGACTAGATCCCACTTCAGTGGATGTTATGAGATGTCAGCATCTCACTGACTGAGCGTAGTACCTTACGCAGGGTGAGCGCTCTTTAAATACCATGTTGAGTATTTGCACCTCTTCAATCGTTGGAACTTTTTCCAGTGGTCTCCCAGTGGACCTGTACTGAATTCTTTAGCTGTTTCATGTGGCATATCACTGTGCAGGAGACTGTATAAGACCTCACAGGTAGACAGATTGCTGCATGAAGATGTATTTAAAGTCAATGAACAGCTTTGAGGAAGAGACAGATCAGAGGCAAGGAGGGACCAGAAGAAATTGTTCTTTTTCTAACCATCATGAGAAGTGGTCTACCTGGTAATTTACATTAGAACAGCTTCAGATGGGGGCAGGAAGGAACCTGGTGAAGGCTAGTCATACTTAACATTGTATCAGAATTAATAAAATATACCCATATTCCACATTAAATATGATTTGTATTTAACAATGTGAGCATTGAGTTGTGTTTGTTGACTTTAAGTAATGTTTTGTAGACATGTAAGCAAACATTTGCTAGTTTTGATAGTTCCAATTTCCTTTTGTATTCGGGAACTGATTCTTTTTCCCTTGGGTCACAGATCTTTCTATAGGTTGGTGGGAGCCTGTGGGCCACTACCTGTGCCTGTGTCCCTGGTGGATAAAATGGTCCTAGAGGGGGTAAGCAGCTGGGTCTGAGCTGACCCTGGGCTATAGTCAGGCTGCTTTCCTG
Source organism: Acinonyx jubatus (assembly GCF_027475565.1). Lineage (NCBI taxonomy): Eukaryota > Metazoa > Chordata > Mammalia > Carnivora > Felidae > Acinonyx > Acinonyx jubatus. Next base: position 44,743,350 of record NC_069395.1, read on the forward strand.
AGGGCCCAAATGTAGGGGGTGATGACTCTTTGCATCTTTACGGGGATAGGACAAACAAGAGAATCTGGTTAGATGGCCTGAGGGCAGGAGCTATGTTCCTCCTGCATTCTCCCATTACCCTGTTCCTGGATTTCCCCTCCTATTCGCTTTTCCCCATTTCCCTATCTCTCGCAACCAATACATGTGGTCTCAGTGACTCCAGACTACACAGTCATTCAATAATTCATCAGATATTCATTGAGTGCCCACCAAGCACCAAGCACTTGGGTTGCACAGATGAGTTCAATACCCACCTGGTCCTCAAGGAGTTCATAGTCCATTTCTTCTCTGTTTATATCACCACTTATGAAAAGGGCTCTTAAGTTGCCAGCATTGGAAAAATAAATAAATTCTGGGGCAGGAGAGGCATTGGCATCTTCTTGGCTCTCCTGTGGTTAAATGTGGTGCCCACGTCACTTTCCTTAACTCCCACGTTGGTAACTGGTTGTAGGAAAGTTATTTGCACTGGGGAATGACATAATTTTTTTCTGTAAAAAAGAGGAATCTGTGCAAGTCTCCCAATTCTAAAATTCTGTGATTGTATGATTCTAAATTAATTTAGGAAAGCAGTCAGACAGTTTTTGAGCGTGTTTCCATGGACACTGTGGATGTTGTCTTGAGGTGTCTGCTTAGTCACATTTGGCACCATCTGGCACAAAGGAATTACTGGATTCTGGTCTGAGGGCAACTCAAGGTACTGAGAGGGATCTGCTATTCTAATACTCAGTTGAAATGTTCCAGCAGCTTAGCAAACAGCAGGTAGCATTAGGTATACCAGATAAAATACAGTATGCTAAGATATGAGTAATTTTTTAGCATAGCCCATGTGATATTCTTTAGAACATACTTATGTACTGAAAAATTATCTGTTGTTTATCTGAAATTCACATTTAACTGGTGATTTTTTTCCCCCTCTAACTCTGGCAACCCAAGACGGCATCCACTTAGAATCTGTGATCTCAGGAACATATCGGTACAGGTGGCAAACTTTCCGGTCAGTCAACCCTACCTCATGTTCCATTGAGTGTCCTCTGCTCTGACACCCTTCTCACGTAAGAGGAGTTGCTATTTCAAACAGAACACTGTTTGTAAGACTTTGACGTTTCTCTTTCCCCCACTGCTAATGGAGTGACAAATAGCCATTCTATTAAAATGCTTAAAATGTCCATAAATATAATTTATATCTTAATTAGCTGCCTGTTACCCATGTTTTGAAAATCATCATGCTTTGATTGAATAATATTTGATGAAATCTGAAGTTACAGTAATTTATGAGTGCTTTTCGGCTTTGTTTTTCTTATCTAATAAAATAGCTCTGGAATTTATATGAGGTCAGGACCTGTTAGCTCAATCACACACCAGGAGCTAGCCTCCAAGTACCAGCTTTTTCTACAGTCCATCTTTGGTTCTCATTAGCCTTGGAGTATTTATAACTATACCCATTCATCATTCCTTCTTTTGAGATCTGGTGCCTCTGTGAGGAAGGAGGAAAAATACAGCACCACATCCTTGCAAAATTTATAAGCTTTTGGTGAGTTAAGACATTTGCTAAAGAACGAAATGGAGAACAAGAGAGATTTTGCAGAATCCTTGAGATTATTAGGAACCCCTCTGCTTTGCTTTTCTTGTTTTTAGTGAAAGAAAGAGAATACGGAGTCCTGAATTTGCCATTTTTTATTGTTGTATTTGATATCAAAAGGCAGGTCTGAGGATCTTTTTTCTCCCTTTCTTTCTTTCTTTCTCTCTCTCTCTCTCTCTCTCTCTCTCTCTCTCTCCCTCTTTCTTTCTTTCTTTCTTTCTTTCTTTCTTTCTTTCTTTCTTTCTTTCTTTCTTTCTTTCTTTCTTTCTTTCTTTCTTTCTTTCTTCTTTTAAACCTTAATTCGGTCGTGGAGTTTTGTCACTGGGGTCAGGGGCATCCAAATCAGACCCCAGAGGTACAAGCTCTGTTGTCTCCAGTTTGTAGAGCGGGGAGCCATACGGGGAGCCCTTTGCTGAGCTGTCCCCAGACACAGGTGGGTGAGTTTCTTTCAGGGCCCTGGATTCCTCCTCACTCTGGGCAGTCGTTAGGCAGGTACGAGGCAAGCAGTGCCCGGCCACCTCTCGGCCTCCAGTGGCATAGTGGCTCTGGCAGTTCGTCCTCTGGGGGGTTGGAGGATGGGGGCGGGGGGGGGGGGTGCATGCACAGTGGTCACCCACGCCCTGGAGTCTTCCCTGCTGTGCTCTGGTGGCATAGCCCATGGCAAATCCTTTTCCCTCTGCTCAGGCTGCCCAGGGCGCTGCTCAGAGCTTCCTGCTGGGCTGGCAGAGAGAAGGGTCAGTATGCAGAAGGCTTTCTTTCCCAATCTCCTCTTTGCCAGGAGCTGAGAAAGGTCTGATTGAAAATATGCAGTGCGTGCGTGAGGTCGCTTATATGCCGATCTTTGTAAAGTGCAGCAAACATACTGTTTGCTTACGTGGATGCTTCCAATGGCTCCAGTGACCTGCAGGGAGAGTTATAACAATCTAATGATGGTAGCATGGTGGGGACTAAGGCCCAACAGGGCTACGAAGAGAAGAAAATAGAATGTGAAGATGAGGACGATCCAATGGGAAAGGAGGTGCTGGTGATGTAGGAGAAAGGGGATGACTACAGGAGAGAAGTCCCTGGTAGGTGAGGAGGGGTAGGGAGGGTGGTCTTAGCAGAAGGAACACTTCCTGTATTGTAATCAGTTGGAAGGTAGAGGACGTGGAATAGATGCAGCCAGGCTGGTGACATTGTTGCTGGGAAGAGAGGGTAGTTTTCATTTTGTGGCGCCTGTTTTCTTTACGATGTGTGTAATGATATGGCCAGGAGGGAGGGCTGAAGTCTGAGCCCTGAAGAGCTGGGAGCGTTGGAAAGTGTGCGTTTGGGAGGGGTGGAGGAGGACCTTCCCTGAAGGTCGGAACCTCAGTCTGATCTGCCACATACTGCTTCTTTCCCCACTGAGTCTATTAGTTGTTAGAACACATACTGCCTTTTCCCCCCTGTTACCATTCCTGGGACTTCTTCCATTCTCTTACCCCGCTGGCTCTCCCTCATTCGTGCATTGAACACCTAGTGGTGGCGGGCATTGGCCTCTGTTCTGGGAATACAGCTGTGAAAAAGGCAGAAGAGGTGCCCCGTCTCACGGAACATCTGTTCTAAGAGGGGGTGGCAGCCATAACCCAGTAAAGTGACAATTGTATATAATAATTTCAGATACTGGCAAGTGCTGTGAAGTCAGGAGCCAGGCGGTGAGACTGAGTGACCAGGTTGTTGCAAGGGGCTACTTTTGAAGGTCCCTCTGAGGACATGGCCTTTGAGTTGAGACCTGAAGGGCAGGAAGAAGCCAGCCACGCGCAATCTTTGAGAGCTGGGAGCCTTTTCTAGTCCTTGTGGAGAGGAGGAGACCTGATGAAAGAGAAATCCTGTGGGGGTGAGACATTGGGATGGGGTGGGGCAGTCCTCTGGAAATTGTTGTTCGGAAGATTAAAATGTTAAAAATGTTTCCATCTCATTGTGGAAGGAGTCTCTGTATCTCCCGTCTTTCCTCCTTCCCTCACTGCCCTACGTTTCAACAACTATTCATTTCAGGAAACCGAATCATCCTGGAAGTACAAAAAGTGGTTTGATCTTCGGATCAGGCCCATTCCAAAAGGCACTCAGAAAATTGACCTGAAACACAAAATCAGAGCTCTTGTGTCAGGAACACAAGCAAACAATGGATAAGGAAATCGTTCTCTCAGTAAGAAGTTCCACCCAGGCCTTCCCTTGCTCCTGTTTTTCCTCCTATCTTAACTGTATGTTTGGCTCCTATCATATCTGAGGGCCTTCTTTATGTTTCCCTGCTGTCACACCCTGGGGGTAAAGGTAGCCGCAGCTGTGGGGTGATGGCGGACTGGACGGCTGGCCTTGTCAGGTTGTTTGCGTGCCTGTTGGGTGGGGCACAGAGGAACTTAACGTTTAATCTGCAGCCATAACACCATTTTATGGACTTTTCCCAGGGGGGACAAAAAGGCCGATAAAGAGGTCACGTTCTTAGCTCTCTCAAAAGTCAACTTTCCTCCTCATTCCTGGTGAATGTAAGCTAGAACTTAATTCCAAACTCTGTGTTACCCTGGAGTCCTGAGCAGGTATCGTGCTGAGAAGAAAAATTTCATTTGCCTATTATTATATTTCCCCTTCAGGAATCTGAGAGCCAGAGGGATCTTGAGGCATGTCTGGGTCACCCAGAGAGGTCCCTAGGTTCGCCTTCTGAGCCCTGAACGCGGCTCTCCCTCTCGTGCATGGCCTCTCCAGGGCTGTAGTGTGTGCCTCCCGGTCTTCTCTCACTCCACAGTACACATAGACAAGGGTCATTTTGGCAAGGCACGTGGGGTTAATAGACAGGGTTGCTCAAGGCCAGACGTGACTGGCCGGGCCTGGGTTGGGGGGGGGATGCACAGAACAAAGGAGACAATATCTTGGCACACGTAGAATCCGCTGGTGGCCCCTGGTCAGGAAGCACTACTGATAGATTGGACTCCTTGAGTGGATTGTATGCCCCTTGAGAGTAGGGGCTGTATTCATGCTTCAATAGTTTCTGAGAAGTTTTTTACAACTGGCAGAGAGCCCATGAATATGGTTGCTTTAAAAGCAACACAGATATCTTCGCTGGAAGATAACTACGGAGAATTCTTTCCAAGCTTTGTTGCTCACTGAAGATACATCATTGGGATCTCCAGAGTTGCACCTCTCAGGTTTGAGTTCTGGTTCGACCACTCATTGGCTGTTTCATCTCTTGAGGCCACGGTTTCCTCATTGGTACAGTGAGGATGGTAATATTTTCTGGTATGCAACAGAGTCCAGACCCTACCCCAGAGCTATCTGACTCCAAAGCCTTTTTTCCAAGTCACTCCATCAGAATTCTCATGTAGAAGCCTTTTATTAATACAACCACATTTATAAGATACTACAGAAGTTCAGAGACTGCATTTTTTTTTTTTAGAGAAAGTTTAGTGGTTTAGTTAAAATAGTTATTGGCCAACAATGGCTAGACTTGTAAAGCACCTGAGTTCAATCACTCAGCATTTATTAGTGAGCATTATCTTATGCTTTGGGGTTAGAAAGATGGTCCTAAAAAAGATGATAGGAAAAGGGAGGATAAAAAGTGAGCCTGATGATATTCTTAAGGTTTTTGTGGTTGTTAACTTAGCAAAAATTACAAATAAGAATTCAGCTTGGTAATAAATAAATTTCTCTAAAGAAACCAAACCCCCAAGAATTAATATTAGGTTTCTTGCTTCTACTTTTTTTCTTCCTTAGAGAGAGAGAGACAGGGATGTGAGTGATGGGAAGAGAGGCAGAGGGAGAGAGAGAGAGAGAGAGAGAGAGAGAGAGAGAGAATTCCAAGCAGGCTCCATGCTCAGCACGGAGCCCCACATGGGGCTCCATCTCCTGATCCTGGGGCATCACGACCTGAGCTGAAATCAAGAGTCAGAAGCTCAACTGACTGAGCCACCTAAACACCCCTCTTGCTTCTGTTCTGAGTTCTGACTGGGGCTGAGCCTCATGAAACAGAGGAGCCATTGAGCTGGGTATTAAAATGGTTGTTGTTAGGATGTTAGGAAATGATATCTGATTTCTCCACAATAGATATTGATTGCTTTGGTAAAAATTAGCATGAATGAAACTTGCTTTAAGATGAATAGCACCAGACGGGTGCCTGGGTGGCCCAGTCAAGTAAGTGACAGACTCTTGATTTCGGATCAGGTCTTGATCTCACGTGGTAAGATCGAGCCCTGCATCAGGCTCTGCCCCAAACGTGGAGCCTGCTTGGGATTCTCTCTCCCTCTCCCTCTGCCCCTCCCCTGCTTGTGCTTGCTCTCTCTCTCTCTCTCTTTAAAAAAGAAAAAAGAATAAATAAAAGATGAATAGCACAAGAAAATGATGTGGACAATCCTGTCTAGTAGATTTACAGTTTTGAGCTCATTGGAAATTTCTTAGTGTGTTTAAAGCTGCTATGAACCCAAGGTAAGATTAATTTTCTTGACTTGGTTTAGAAGCATGTCAAAAAAATTGACAACAGTAAAAGAAATGTGGAGGCCTGTTTAGCAGTGGTTCGTGTCCAGCAGCCCGTGATGTTTATAGGGGCTGGGATTTATTAGCAATATTACGTGTAGGTGTCTGTGAATGGCACAGAGAAACAGCAAAATTGCACTCTGTTCGGTTGTGTTTTGGGCAATGGTTGGAATAGCCCTAGAGTTGAGTGCACCGTGGATTTTCAGTTCAAATTGAACTTGATTCAGATCCTAACTTTTTCCCCACTCTTGGATGACCTTGCAAAGCTATTCAGCTCTTCTAACCTTAGTATATTCATCCATAAATGGGAATAATAGTATCTCTTATTGCTGTGGTGGTTAAGTTAAGTGGGAAAATGCATGTACATTGCTTAGAGCCTCACATAGAATAAGTATTCAGTAAAATGGTAGTTGTTAACAACAATTGTCATAATCATAGAGTCTCTGAGTTGAGAAGGATCTTATGGTCAGATAGACTTGACACAGGGTTTGGTTCTACCAGCATTAACCTTAGTCACGTAGCTTGCATCTCTGAGTTTCTGTTTCTTCATCTGCTCAGTAGAGATAGTATTTAACACAGGATTATGATAAAGATTATGTGACATGTGACATCTGTAAAGTGTCTACCACCAATTGACCCTCATAAATGGTGATGACTCTCTTCCTTTGGCTGACAACCTCTAGGGACAGAGCAGCTCAAGGGAGCTGGGATTATTAGAGCTTTACTTACACTGAACATTAGTTTCCCTGTGACATTTACCTGCCTGGCTCCAATCCCATGATCTGAATGATTGAGAAAGTTATTTTTGTTCACTGGGTCATGATTTTGATTATATCTAGAAATACTGTCAGGACCCCAACCCACTTACTTGATGGTTAAGATTAAAGTTCTTATTCTTCTACCATTGGTCTTTATCTCCTTTTTCCTGGAGACGTTCTGTGCGGAACAAAAATATTTGTGTACATGAGGGAAAAAGTTCCGAATCAAAAGACCGTGACTGTATGTCAGTTCACATTAATGTGTAGATTGGATAGGTCAGTGCTCTGTGTGGTTGTTGCCAGTGATTCAGAACGTAATATTGTGATCATCAACTTTTTAAATAATTTAATGCTAAGTGTGACATTTTAATGTACTTTGCTCCGTTCTCTCTAACTACACGGGAAGCCCTGCAGTTTGAAATCAATAATAATAATAGTAATATGCTGTTGCTGAAATGTGAAACATGAATGCGAAAGCATGAACAAAAGCACCTAAATAATTTTACTGCTCCTTTTCCTGAAGGGAGTTCCCCTGTGTGCAGAATCTTCCCTGAGGTTTAGGTGCAAAATCCCTTAATCATATACTTGGCATTTCTACTCCTTATGTGCAAATTTATTTTATTTCTGTGGGCTGTTCCTGTGTGCCCTGCATAAAGAGACCTGGGTGAGATTATTATGTGTAATGTAAGATCTTACCTAACCTGCTTTTCAACATTTGGAACTAGGAGTGCTATGGCTGTTCTGATGTGAGTAGTTATCAGGTTTTAAAATCCAGAATTCTGGGTTTTCCGCTGGATGCCAGATTTAATATTCTACTGGCTAACAATTGCATGTTAACTATAAATTGCATGTTAACTTTCCTCCCTTCTCTCTAAGTGACAGTGATGGTCATCATGAACATATGTTCTGTGGTGGGCTCCTGGAGCCTTCAAAGCAAAATTTCCTTTTTTTTTTTTTTTTAAACGTTTATTTATTTATTTAGAGAGAGCATGAACAGGGGAGTGGCAGAGAGAGGGAGAGAGAATCCCAAGCAGGCTCTGCACTGTCAACGCAGAGCTCAATGTGGGGCTCAATCCACAACCCTGGGATCATGACCTAAGCCAAAACCAAGAGTCAGATGCTCAACCAACTGAGTCACCCAGGCACCCTGCAGAATTTCCTTTATAAACACAGTACCTTTAAAGATGGTTTGCTTACTTGGTGTTATTTAAGGAACATTGGGAAAATTCTTCACCTTTTTAATTACACTGTTGGTGATTTATTCCTCTGGGGTCCACATCCCTCCTCCCCAGCACCCATGTTTCCCTGGAGGGACAGTCTATGAGTTCCTAGTACTCCATTATTCTATCACTTCCCTTTAGCTCCCATTTGTAGAGATGCATAGGGGATCGTAGGGCAAGGTGGGTTCCCATTGGCCTGGAGTCCCTAAAATAGAGGTATCAGGCACAGAAATCCAAGCAAAGCCCAAGTGCACTGGGTTCCACTGTGTTTAGAGCCTTCCGGTCCAGCCTGGGCAGGAGGCAAGAAGGCCCAGTCCTGAGGTTGAGGCTGTATATGGGCAGTTTTATAGAATGGGCCAGTTAATTGTAAATTTTTTCAGTTAAAAATTCTTGCTTTGGGGTTGGTGCAGGGGGGAGTACAGCTTCCTAAAATGCCTTTCATCCCAATTTGTTTGACCTGTATGTTCCTAGAGGGCTCTGCTTCCCAAGGAGGACAATCCTGACAAGATCCCAGGGCCTGATCATTGCAGTCTCTACAACGGAGGACTTCAAATCTTTCACCTTGGTCCGTTGGCCCTCTCGTTCATCTACTCAAAATGGACTTGGTTTCTAGGGGACTACTTATGAGCTGTGGGACTTTGGGGAAGTCACGTTACATTTGAATCTGATGTCCTTATGTACAAAAGAATATAAAATCTTTATCCTTCCCATCTGCCTCACAAGGTTGTGGTGAGGAACATGAGGAAAATGCTTTATCCAAACATTCAACAACACGGGATAGACGCCGAGCAGAGGTTTGTGTCTAATACCCAGGTATCACATGGTCCCCCATGCAGGGAGACAGAGCACTCTTCACGCCAAACGATTCCTCTCACATACTGTATCCTCAGTGTGTAAACACCTAGTATGAATATGGTATTTGTTTAATGGTTGTGTGTAGTGTGATCTGTGCTGTATTACATGTGGACCAATATGAGACAGTAGCAAAATGGCGGATTTGTACCTCATGGGTACGGAAAGACCTCCCAGGAGAGGCAATGCTTGAATTGGGCCTCAATGGATGAGTAAAGTTTTATGAAAACTTTAATATGTTGCCCTTATTGTTTTTTCATTCCATGGTAGACTGTCACTGGTCTCTGGACTGACATCTGGGAAGCATTTCTTAACTTTTCACTTGTCCATTCATCCTAATGAAATCCCCTCATTGATGCATTTGTAAATGCATTAAAAACAGGCTTGTTTTCAGATGAATGTTTTTAGAATATAAAACTTTATGATGAAAAACCTATTCATTTATCTGAGGCCCCTTTTACCTGATACTACTGCACTCCAAATTAAAACATGCTTTGTTTTTAGACCTGGCGTTTGTTTCTAATGGCAGGGTAATTATAGTGCACAGGAACACTCGGTGAGTCGGAACATACTTGCTATAGATGTTGAAATAGAATTTGTTCTTTTGAGGCAGGGACGGGAGTAAAGTCACAGACAGTAAGACAGGTTTTCTGAGAGGCCATGTTGATGGAATGAATGTGTCCCTTAGGGGGCGTCTATTCATGGAGCTTGTGTTTTGTGTAAGTGCATTTTGTCAAAGAAAGTTTTGGTCCTTAGAAAAAATGTCATGTGAGGATATTGTGAAAATTAATGAAAAGGGTTATATAACTTTGGATCGATCTCTTTATTACCATATTGCTGGAATAATTACATCTATGTTATATTATTGGCTAAATATTTTGCCTTGTAAAGTCGAGAGATGTGATTATTTGGGATATGTGGTTACAAGCAGAATAGTTTCCTAAATGGTATACTCCTTTTTCGTGAATTTTCTTGGGAAGTTTTCTTTCTTTCTTTCTTTCTTTCTTTCTTTCTTTCTTTCTTTCTTTCTTTCTTTTTTTTTCTTTTATTAATGTTTTTTATTTATTTTTGAGAGGAGAGAGAGAGAGAGAGATAGAGCATGAGCAGGGAGAGGGGCAGAGAGAGAGAGGGAGACACAGAATCCAAAACAAGCTCCAGGTTCTGAGCTGTCATCACAGAGCCCGATGCGGGGCTTGAACTCATGAGCCATGAGATCATGGCCTAAGCTGAAGTTGGACGCTTAACTGACTGAGGCACCCAGGCACCCCCGGAAGTTTTCTTATTGAAACCTTTAGGATTACTGTGATGGGTTCCAGTTATTACCTCTAATTTTATGGAGAGATGCTTGGGGTTGCTTGAAATGGTCCTACAGAGCAGTGCTTTATGAGTAGGATATGCAATTACTTTTACATTTTCTGTTTCTTTTCTTACCATCCACTGTCTTTCAGGCTGTCCTTTTTCCCATTCCTCACCCTCACCTTTTTCATGGGCTTCTTTCCCATAACAGATAAGCATTGACTTGTCAGCCCCATGTTTTCAAAAATCTTACTTATACGTCTCCTGGTGGAAATCTAATACCCCGTAGGAGGTATTCTTGCCAAAATATTGAACCAGAATCCAATCAAACTTCTATGTTTAGATATCAATTTATAAGATATAGAGGAATCAGATGAATGTTACATGTTACTTCAAGGATGCGACCATAAAAAATATACTTTTACAGAATAAATGACCAAGGGGAGAAAGAAAGAAAGAAAGAAAGAAAGAAAGAAAGAAAGAAAGAAAGAAAGAAAGAAAGAAAGAAAGGAGGGAGAGACAGAGAGAAAGAAAGAGAGAGAGAAAGTCAGTCAGTCATGTAGGAGAATGTGTAGGTTAAAAGAGACTGAAAGAGTTGTCAGCCAGTTATAACATATGGACTGGATTTGGATCCTGATTTAAACAAACTGGAAATACAATAAAAACATGTAAGGCAATAGGGGGGAAGCTGAACACTATTGGATATTTGATGCTTTTAAGGAGTTACTGTTCATTTTTTAAGATGTGATAATGCCAACATGGTTTTGTCTTTTTAGTGTGGTCCTTTTAGAGGTACATACTGATATTTAGGAATGCAGTGACACGAACTGATAATTGTTGAAGTTTAGACATAGGTACAAGGGGCTACATTAGATGTTCTCTCTACCTTGAATATATTTAACATGTCTTGTAAGAAAACATTTTTAAAAAAACAACAGCAGACCAAAACTCTACTTTGAACCTAGCCCTGTCCATACTGCCCATTACTTCATATACATTTCTGGAAAGAGTGGTCTACACTCACTATAGAGTCGGAAATAGTTGGCAGCTGTTGCTGTTTCTTCTGTGCCCTCTGTCTTAACTGTCTCCTTCCTAAGCCCCTCTCTCTTCTTGCTTTATACTAAGAGTTCTTAGCCTGCAAGTTCATTGACGGGTGTCAGAAGATCTATAATTTTTGTGATATTTAGTGCCTTTTCTGTATTTGCAAATGTACATTTTTTAGGAGGTTAAGCTCATGACTTTTATCAGAACTTAAGGGTCCACGATCTAAGATGGTTAAGGGTCCATGACTTAAGAAGTTTAAGAACACCTCGTGACTTTTTCTTCTACCTGCATGTTTGGTATTTCATATTTGCTGTCTGGTCCTCAGCTTCAGCCTGTCCTATGCTTCAGCCTCATCCATCCATTTGTCTGGTCTTTATCTCCACCACCACCTCAAAGATAACACGTTGGGGTGATGATTTTACCATATACCCATTATCCTCTCCGTGTCAAATACCTCTGACTTAGCCCAGATTTCACTTTTTTCTTTGTTTGAACACCTGCATCTAAGTGGTCATCAGACTGTCATCATCCTAAAGGTTACCCCTGTGTCCTGCTCTTATTTGGTACAATGCCTTCATTTGGATGCTCACAGCCTCTCGCGTGGCTACTGGACTACCACCGTGAACCTTCTTACTGATCTCCTTGCCTTTCGCTCAGTGCCTTCTGTTCCCAGAAGTGATGCTACTAACAGAAATCTGGCCATTTTGCCTCTCTGTTGACATCAGTGGCTTATAAGATCTTAGCAAGGCTCTTCATTAGGCAGCCCTGGTCTACTTAGACAGTCTAATTTCCTGACACTTCCTCCTCAGACCTATTTAGAGCACAACATATTTGTCAAATCTCCTAGGCTTTGCTTATATATTCACTCTACGTGGAAGTCACCACACTTTACCACTACCCTGCCCTACCCATCTTGACAACATGGGAAATACCACTTTCTCCTTCAGGTCTTAAGAATGACCCTTCTCTCAGAGGCTTCCCTGGTGGTCCCGTAGAGCACTCGGGTGCTTTCTGTCATATGCTCACCCTGCCAGTTGTACATCCTGCCACTAAGTGTTGTTGTTTTTAATTGCCTTGTAAGTGTTTATAGGGCCTGTTAATACCCTGTTAATACCTTCAGAGCATCTTTGAGACTAGCTTTTGTCCAATACTGGTGGAATGAGCGTTTAATAAGTGGTTGCCAAATGCATGCTGACCTGAGCATCCAGAGAATCTTCCTTTCCTACATGTGGGTGCCATCTTGAGCTCTTTCAAGGAGATAGTGGCAGAGAGACCACAGGGCTTCTTTTTCTCTTGGATCCCATTTTCTGAGAAGAGGAGATGTGTCTTGAGTGGCCACTGGGAGGGGAAGGTGAGAGACCATTTTCAAGTAGAAGTTTTTCTTCTTTGGTAACTCCATTATTTCCCTCCCTTTCTAGGTTTCTCTGTTCTCTCCCATTTCGTAGTGACTCCTTTAAAATATGTGAATAAAGGGTTTGAAATAAGACTACTCTCTTCCTAAACTTTCTGCCTAAATATATGTATTTTAAAAATGAATTTAGTGGATTGAACTTCATTTTTAACGTATTTTATAGTATTTTTAAAAGCAATGAAAATAGGGACTTAACTAGATTTCTTACTGCCCCTGGGGCGCACTGAACTTGGTATTGATAATGGACCCATTTTTTCCAGAAAATTATCATTTAAATCTTCTGAGAACATTTTTAGTTGGAAAAGCCTTTGGTAATGATCTCAACGTTATACCAGTCAGAAATTAAGATCTCGATCTCGATTATATTTATAAGTCCACAGATTGGCAGCTGTGAGTTTGTATCTTACTGTGTGATTGTGCCTCCATATAGCTTTCCATCAGGGTTAACTAACTTCATCTTGCCAGCTCCTTGGTGGAAAAGGCATGACTCTCCTGAGTCCTGAAAATAGGAAAGGAAAGCTTGCATTGGATTTTGTAATCACAGAAAAGTCTCCCTGCCTAGTGTGCAGGATATGGGTAAAGACAGAACACAAGATGGAGGGAGGTATCTTCCTGGTAAAATTGGGGTGTGTGGTGCCTTCAATTCCAGGCGTATGAGTCATTTTTTTGAAGATAGCACAATGAGGTCGTAGTAGGTGGATGCCTGGTACAGTCATCGGGGATGGTGTGTGGGTCACCTTGCAGAGTGGCCCCATGAAGGGTTTGTCACTCGGGGTTTATTTATTTATTTATGAAAAAAAATTTAAGTTTATTTATTTTTGAGAGAGAGAGAGAGAATGAGACAGAGCGTGAGTGGGGGTGGGGGCAGAGAGAGAGGGAGACACAGAATCCGAAGCAGGCTCTGGGCTATGAGCTGTCAGCATAGAGCTCAATGTGGGGCTCAAAATCACAGACTGCGAGGTCATGACCTGAGCCAAAGTTGGACACTTAACTGACTGAGCCACCCAGGCACCTCACTTAGGGTTTAATCAGAGAAATGCCCCTTTGCCGGCTTCCTCGGCATCAGTGAAATGGAGGCCTCTGGGGAGCCCTCCAAGCCCGGTGCCCCTCCAGGTAGGATGCTAATTACTGCCCTTTCCTGGACTCCCCTGGCCCCCACTTAGAACGTGCTAGGTGCCTAACCAGCTAACCTGTAGCACTGAATCAGGGAAGGGGATTCATGATAGAATATGTTGTCTTCCCAATAATGTTGCATTTTAGTGGATGTCAACAGTGTCATCATACAAAGAAAGAAAAATCTGTTGAGTTTTATGGTGACAGGTAGCAGAGATGCTATTCCCAGTAAATTACCTGCCTTGTAGGTTATGGCATACCCCAAAGGTGTGCATGAATATACACACACACACAGCTAGATAAAAGTTGTCAAAATAAACATAGAACCAAACTGCCTGTCCTTTTGCTTTAATTCTCTTGTCCTCTGCTATGTCCATGGCTATATTAAACTTAAAATTTCATCTGGATGAAAGTCTTTATAAAGGTCAGGGAGAAAACCTAACTCATTTTTTTGTGCTAATGAGTTCTTTTATTCTTTGAAATCAGAAATGAGGATGGGGGGAAAAAAAAGAAGTTTCAGATGACCTCTGAATTCACCAGTATAGAAATTGCTCATTAAAGCTGTGATTTGAAGAAAATGAATCGCATAAAAATAATTGCCATACCTGTTCTTTTTAAAATTTTATATGTTTCACCAATTTTGGAACACTGGTTTTAATCTCGGCGTACCCGTCAATAGTTGTACGCTTTGTGGCTCTAGAGAATTCTATACACATACGCACTTCTCTGAAGACTTAGGCGTGGTTACACCACATGCTCAAAAACAAATGCATTAAAAGCAGCAGAATTTCCCTCGAAGTGAATATCTTGCACACCAAAAGTCTCCTCTGCTCCAAGTTCATGGAAAGGGCATTAGCAAATTATAAGCATCTGAAGCTGAGGTTTTCCATGTTTATAAACTTAATGAGCAAATGCTCTATTGAGTGATTACATTCTTTATAAATAATTGTGTTTTTAGAAATAAATGTTAACGTTAGTTTGTTATTGGAGATGAATGGAAGCATTAATCCCCAAGTGATCTTTTGCTTTTCCTGGGAGGCAAAATATTTCGTGACATTGAAATCAGAAGTCAAAGACAAACCTAACTACTGAGATGAAATTTACCCCTGGGTAGTGGATGGAATGCTTCTTAAAGTCCTGGTCATGTACGTATGTGTTGTAGAAGTGTTTCTGATGAGAATTTTGTGGAATGAGTTTTGGAGGGTGCTTACTTTTTTTTTTTAACGTTTATTTATTTTTGAGAGACCGAGAGAGACAGAGAACGATCAGGGGAGGGGCAGAGAGAGAAGGAAACACAAAATCCGAAGCAGGCTCCAGGGTCTGTACTGTCAGCACAGAGTCCAACGTGGGGCTCAAACCCACGAACCATGAGATCATGACCTGAGCCGAAGTCAGACACTTAACCAACTGAGCCACCCAGGTGCCCTATGGAGCTTACTTTTTATTAACAAGGTAGAAGGTTTGGTTGGCAGGAAGGATGGTATCATTGTCATATCTCTGATGAAGGGCTTATTATTCCCTTTAAAAAGATTTCGGATTCTAGGGTCTCCAAAGACTGGTGCAGAGCAAAATTCCCCTCCTTTGCAAGGGTGGGTATGAGACCAGCTCTCTTACCAGTCCAAAGGGAGATCGAACTTCTCATCTCATCGGTGGGTCACCATTGCATATGGGTGACTGGATAATGTTGTGTTTGTGAGAAATGGAAGAATTAAGGGTTCCCTGCGAAGTAAGTTATGTGTTTTTCTGCTCGTATAGTAGTAGGGTCTTATTTGCCTCATCATCCTGACTCTCATATGGTGGCCAGAAGAGGGGTAACCACTCCATGCATTGTTTGCACATCAGAAAGCCATGATTTGTATATCTTTACGTGATACATCTATGTGGCTGGTGGCTCAGAACAGACTTTGGTTGATCTTTTTGTGCTAACAACTCTAGGAAATTCTGTGAATGGCTATTTACGGTGTCCCACAGGATTGGTGACATTGTTCAGGTTATACCTGGTAGGAGCAAAAACTGTATCTTGCTTGTTTATTTTCTCAGCCTGTCCCCTCTTGAGCTCTCTTTTCTTGTGACCCAGCATAATTTGATGAGCAATTTTTAAGCCCTTTAAAAAATTTAGTAGCTTTGCTTCACCTCTGTTGTTTGTGCCTTAAAAGCTTTCCCTGGCCTCATGAATGGAAAACTTTCAGTCAGAAGGAAGCATATAGCCTTTTGCTGGGAGGGTTGCTGTGTTCTAGAGCCCATTGGTCTCTACACAGCCAGGGTCATTTCCCTCCTAAATGGTAAACAAGCTGGCTGAGGAGGAGCCACAGTCTGTTTCTAGAAAAACCTTAGAGCTGGGAGCACGCCATGAAACGCCTCTAAGTGGTGAAGACCTCAGTGTACCTCACTTTGGGAGAAGGCAGCTGGAGTCGTGTTAGAGCCAAGCTTATCCTGAAGAGATAACCCCTTTTCCTGAGCTTCTCTGAGCAGAGGGGAGAACTCAGTACTAACTGACTTTGGCATCCACGAAGTCCCAGGTAAATGCACCATCGTGTCTTGGGTGCAGGTTGAGCAGAAAGCAATGCTTCTGATTTTGCTTTGTGATTCTTTCTTTGCTTTCTACACGATTTTGAAGTATTGACAAATACGCAGTTTAGTAACATATTTTTACTTGATCTGCCTTTCTCTGGAGACTAGTGTTTCATTTTCCTGAAGGAAACAGCCCCGTGTAAACATTGGTCTAGGTGTCAGTGTTTCGTCTTTTCATTAGTTTGCTGAATGCACCGATGTTAACGTCCTCTCTTATGTTCCAAAGCTTTGACTTTGCTGGACACCGCCGCCTATATTCCTTTTTAATCTCTGAAGAAATCTTTACCCAAACTGGTTTTTTTTTTTTAAGTAGGTTATTTGTTTACAACTGCCGTGTTTGACTTGTTCTTCAAGAAATAGCTGTTTGAAAAAAAAAAGAAATAGCTGTTTGTTTTCATGTGTGAAACTTTAGGGATTAAGGGACAATGAGTGCCAGATATTTTATAGCTTTTGTCTGTATAAGTTAGAGTTTAATGAATGAAGCTGCTTTCCTGCTTTTCCCAGAATGTGCTTTTAAACTGCAATTTTGGAAAGTCAACTGTGCAAGAGAAGAGAGATTATATTTAAATTTTCTTTCCAGCAGCTAGAGAGATTGAAGTTTCTTTCTCAACTTGAACATAGGAAACAAACTATTGCATGGGTCAAAGGATGGCATGCATCATGTGGAGACTGCGAGTGAGCCATACTAAACACGTACCATTGGTAGCAGATCCACAAGGAAAACACTTGAAAATACATACAGAGAGTACATTTCTTTTGTTTTCTTTACTTTTGGAAAGGCAGCGAGAGGGAAATTGTGTACGTGTAAAACTAAATTCTTATCCAGTAGTGGAAACTGCGAATCAAAGGAAAAAGGAGAATATTTCAAGTTTCAATATATTTGGGGGCACCTGAGTGGCTCATTCGGTTACACATCTGACTCTTGACTTCGGCTCAGTTCATGATCTCACCATTCGTCGGCTTGAGTCCCATGTCAGGCTCTGCGCTGACAATTGCAGAGCCTGCTTGAAATTCTCTCTCTCTCTCTCTCTCTCCCCCTCTCCCTCACCCTCTCCCTCTCCCTCTCCCTCTCCCTCTCCCTCTCTCCCTCCCTCCCTCCCTCCCTCTCCCTCTCCCTCTCCCTCTCCCTCTCTCCCCCTCCCCAGCTCTCTCTCAAAATAAATAAACTTAAAAAAAAAAGTCATTCAAGTTTTGATATATTTGACACACTTCATTATGATATGGTTGAGTAGATTTGAAACCTTTAATTTTATATGGATAATCTATTATCAGAGTAGGTATAAATAGAATCAGTAATTACAGTCACAGATATTTAGAGATGAATTTGATGGTAGGTCCAAATAGCAGTGGGCAACATAACCCAGTATCAATAGCGTGTGGAAGAGCTAAGGATCTCTCAAAAGGCATTCAGTTCAACACTGTGATTTCCCTAAACTCTTTATGAATTAGAAGCCACTGATCCCAAGCAAATCAAAACTGTTCTCAGACACCTGCATTCTTTGGAGAAATTAGGGAGTAGTAAATATATTTCTTTTATATAGGCCGTTTTAAATTATAAGTTATATATTATAAGGATATAATAAGTTATATATTATAAGGATATAAGTTAATTATATCCTTATTTCAATACAGTCTAGATTCTGAAAGTAGGAATTAGAGTTTAATGAAGTATAATATGTCCTGTGTGTCTAATATAACTGTCCTGTCATCTGAATTTTGGATTCCTCAAAGCTCCACTGTTAAAAATAACAAAGATGTTTGTAAGTTTGTCCCTAACCTATGACCTGACATTTTAAAAAGAACAAATGAGCTCTCTCCAGACTTTCAGTGCCATTGTTCACAGGGCTGTTTCCAAAGTTGGAAGGAGCCTCGAGGTGTTATTTAGCCACAGATGTAAAGTGACCTGTTTGTAATTGGACTTGTAAATAAAACCTCTGAGAACAGTGCTTCTGAAACTTCTACCTGCCTACTAATCCCTGGGTATCTTGTCAGAAATGCAGATTCTGGGGCCCGGGGGTAGAGCCTGAGATTGCGCATTCCTGACAAGATCCTAGGTAGAATCCCAATCCTCTTGGTCCCCCATGTCATACTTTGAGAAGACAAAGTCTTAAAAAGTAGCCGTGAAATGGCCAACCCGCACCCCAAATTAAGAATTCTCCTTTTATACATTCTCCCTTATGGGTATTATGTTGGCACCAATATTTTCCTGCTTTGGGGTCATTGATGAAAGTCAAGCACAAATGGTTACCTTTCTGGGATTGCTAATATTAAGATTTACTGTAAACCTCTTTCAACATGACTACTAAAAGCTCCATGCCTTTCTTGTACCCATTGTATTTCAAGCACGTAGAATGGCTCCTGGCACATGCTGGGCCCTGAATAAATACCTGCTGAAGGAGGTCATACGTGAATACACATATAACATTCAGATTTGGGGACATTATGAGTACTATTCATTTTGAGTTTTCACTGTGAAATTTTTAATACCCTACAGGAACACATGAAGAAAGTACCTAATTCTCTGTAAGTATAGTGTAGAGTGTAGATTACATACATACTGGATCCTGGGTCTTCCTTGATGAGAGTTGTCAGGTTGATACCTGATCTCTTTTCATTGCTTCCCACTGAAATGTAGCTTCCTTAATTAACCAAATTAGACAATCTCATTATGATAGCAGAGTTCAAGGGCAGTATGAAGAGTTTACTTACAAGTTAGAAACTTGATAATCTTTGGAAAGGTTATGATATGTTTATATTCATTCACCATAAAGATATTCCTACTCTTCCTGTTTAGAAACAGCTATGATAGCACAAGTCCCAGATTTGATATTTTTCATGTTAAAATTCTCCAAGCATCAATTCAAACTGTACCTTCTGCGCAGACTTTCTGGAATCCATCCAGAGACGCTTTGTAACTTGATCTCCGGTGCTTGGTTTGGTGCCGGCCATATCAGCTTCTTGTATTGCAGTCTTTGTTCATCTTTTACTGTCCCAACAGTCACTCCATCGGAGAGAAATGCTTTCATCTGTATATTTTTATATGTCCAGGTGTGCCTAATCTAATGCTGGCCCACAGCAGCAGTAAGTGTTGACTGAAGAAGTGAATGAATGGTTTGAGCATTTAACGAGAGAAAGAAGACCAAACCAGGCAGAAGTTATCTGGGACAGCTTTCTGGTAAAAGTGATGATGCTCATTTGGTTTGACGCTATCTCCTGCCTTATAATTATGATAGCCCTGCTGCCAGTATTTGAGAGTTGTGTATAAATGCTCCACAAGAAGACGGTGCTGCTGCATAAAGCAGCAAACTGTGAAGATATTTACAGATGTTCTGAACTTAATTCTTACTCAAAGGAAGGAGCTTTTGGGGGGACATAGAAGTGTCTAGAATTGCATCTGTCATCTGGAAAGGAAGGTTGGTATGTTCAACAAATACTTCTTGAGCAACAATGAGTAAAACTGGTTACCCACTTTCCAGGAGTTCATGCCCTACTGACACGTAGACTGACACCAAATAGACTATAAGGAGCTCTGTTGTGGAAAAGCGAGCCCAGTGCTGGCAGAACCCAGAGGGAGGAGGCACGGATTCCAGCTGGAGGTGGTAGAAGCTAACGAGTCACATAGAAATGTTTTCCATACATTCTGTCTCTCAGTGGTGTCTGAAGTAGAATCCATCTGTCACAGGCAGTCTGACCTCTTTGTGATCATTCACATGGATGTTGGTGTGGGAGCTCGGTCATCTGCAAGCTGCTCTCCCAGTACTGCCTTGCCCAGACTCTTCTGGACTCGTGCATCTGTGCAGGATTCTTTTGTGCCCGTTGGATGGGTATCTTGCCGGCTGTCAGTATGCTTGCTTTCCCCATGTTCAGTCTGGTGTGTTCTGAGCTGTTACATAGATAAAGGAAGGGTCCTGAGGCTTTTTTATGGGAGTGAAGCTGGGTAGAAAGCCATTTTTTATCATCTAAGGCCTGTATACTTCCTGATACATTTTCACTTATTTTTTAATGATAGCTGTCTTCTGTGAAGTGTCTACTAACTGATTGGTATCATGGCAGTTGCATTGTAGATATCGCTTCAAATGCTCAGAACTATCCTACAGGGTTGATGGTGTTTATATCCATTTTATAGAAGAAGAAACTGAGGTTTAAGAGATTAACTTACGCTGGTCTCAGAGCTGGTAAACAGTAGAGCCTCATTCTTTCCCCAGTCTGTCTGACTCCAAAACTTAGGTTCTTTTAACTGTCCCATTCAGCCTTTGTAGGTGGAATTGAGTCACCTGGTCAAGGGGACTGTGTTCCTTCCTTTATGGAGCTTTAGCTGGGGGCTGTGGTATTCGAAGCCTGAATAACTGATCCCAGTAGAGGAAGTATTACTGTTTTGTGGTGTGTACAGATTATTCCAGTGGTGTTTGCCTTTTTGTCTGTCTTCTGCTAATATTTGTTTCTCTTCAGGAATTTTGATAGGGGATTGATTGATAAGATTGATAGGGGAAAAAGGTTTGTCACAGTCTCCTAGTCTTTCATTCATCTGTGCTGGGTCCCAGTGGGGAAACCGATAAAAGGAATTAACGTATATACTGCTAGGTCTAGACTGCTTGAAGCAGTAAAAAACTATGTATTACGCTTGGCACATGTATACTGAATAGTAAATGGATATGGTTTTGACTCTGCTATAATTTGAAACAACTCCAAAAGTATTTCAATCTAATATCTTCATTTATTTATACCAGCTCTGGCTTTTCCAACAATCTGGCTTTTTGCCAGTTATCATAGAAGATTGGAAATTTTCTCATAATAAATTCATTCATTTATTGATTTCTAAATACATGCTATAAAAATAATTTTGAGAGAATCAAACTCAGACTAATTCAGAGTTAAAGGGCATTAAAGTTTATGTCAGGAAACAAAATGATAGCATGCTGGAACTTTACAAAGTGTGAGGAGTTAGCTCTTTCATAAATGAGTTTGTGACAAATTTAAATAAATAGGAATCAGGATGGCATTTGTAATAAGTTTCTCTGTTTTAGAGGTTTTCCCATTCCTTGAATAAAGTTAAGTGTATGCTTTTTTATTAAAAACTAGACTGTGGCTCAGTCTCTTAAGCGTCCGACTCTTGATTTTGGCTCAGATCATGATCTCACAGTTTGTGGGATCGAGCCCCACATCTGGCTCTGCACTGACAGTGTGGAGCCTGCTTGGGATTCTCTCTCCCTCTCTCTTTGCCCCTCCCCTGATTGTACTCTCTCACTCTCAAAATAAATAAATAAACATTTAAAAATATCCCAGAATCTTAGTAGTATTTGTATTTACTTAAACATCATGTAACTGCCTCCTATGTGTATTGCATTGTGCTGTTTGTTGTGAAGTACTTTTGTTTCTGAATCTTGATCCCTTTCTGGAGAATGATGACATTATAGAGACTTTTCCAGGGTCCCAGACTTTTAAGCGTTAGCTTCTACCATCTTCCCTAGAGGAGTAGATTACAAAGTGATCTGGGGAGTAATTTATTTGGTAAATAGCCTGACTTTTAAAAAGTTCATCACTTTAACAGATTGGGCTATATTTTTCCAAAATGTAAATTGTTCCTGGAGAAGGTGAAGAGTAAATCAGACTCTTTGAAGGTTTGCCTGAACACTTTTAGGTCAAAGAGTAAAACCTGTTAAATCTGTGTCCTGAAGGAATTAATTGATGCCGTTTATAAAAAGTGCCTCGTTTGGCCTTGTGGAATATTGAAAGGGACTGCTTGCAGCTTTCCTTGTTTACTTCCCAGTGACTGAATGCCTCTCCTTTCTTATAAAAGGATTGTATGACTATTTGTTGTGCTGTATATTGCTTTAAGATCCCAAAACTGCCCTAGGATTGTTATGGCTGGCATACTTCATTAGCACCTTCTCCACTTTTAAGATTCACATTATTTGGCAACATGTGTTTGAACATCTTCTATGCATCCATCAGTCAGTACTGGGAGTGGGGGATAGATTTTTTTTTTTTTTAAGTAAGAGTCCCTGCATTTGTCACTCATGGTCTAGTTCAGGAAACAAACAGGAGGCCGTGAGGATGCAGTGAAGAGCTGAGAGCAAACAGTGGGAACAGGAAACACCAAAGCCTTCCTAGAAACCTGATGCTTTTGAGCAGAGTATAGAGGTTGAGTTGACCTGGTGTGGAAAATCTTCATAAATGCTTTTACATCCATTCCCTTCTCTTCCGTCATTTCTCCCCGCCCGGCTGCTTCCAGTTTCTTCAGCCCCCTACAGCTGCCCAGCATGTATTTTCCTCACACCCCATTTCTCTTCAGCTCTTTTTGTTCTTCAGGACTTTTCCACACTGGGGCTCCACACACAGCCCCCCTCCACAACAAAGAATGCAGCGCAAGCAAGTGTCCTGAAAGAAAGACACATTTCATCCACAGTAGATTGGAAACCATCACCACTTTTCTTTAGACATCCTAGGCACAAAGTGAATTCAAAATCATGTTGATAGCTAGTGATAGAAATAGATCAGAAGTGGAGGGATTAGCAAGCGGTCAAAGGAAGTCACTCAGTGAATCCCCAAATCCCAGCCATCACTCTGCTCATTCAAGCTTCTGCTAGCACTGTCAGGAGATGCAGGATCCCTTTACGGATGTTTACATCCCAAATAAATGCAGCTTGTGTAGACATTCAATAGAAATTGAGCTGTGGGTGTGCCAACAAGAGGTACTAAGGTCAGAGATGTTATAAATACCATCAAATATGCTCTGATACTCTTACTGATTTCTTTTGTTCACTAAAACTCTGTTACTCTCAAGCAAAGGAAATAAAATGGTTCACTACCCCTTTTTCTAAAAGTAGCACACCCTTTCTTCCACACATGGGGAGCACCCTAGATCTGGATTAGCTTTACAGGTATCTAGAGTCTTATTAGTGGTGTCTTCTAAGACACTAGTGAAGACCCTGGAAGATCAACAGGGCCAATTTGTGTGAAAGGCTCTGCAAGTGGTAAAGTGGTGTATAAAATCAGTTGTTCTACATCTGTGATGCCAGCAGGTGCCCTTAATTCCATAGCTGTCCATCACTGACATTGAGGAATGGTATCCTTACTTTTCTCCATCGTGTCTCCATTTGCCTTCTCTTCCTCGTCTCCATTTATCCGCAGAACATGCTGATACTTACATGCCTGTCATCTTCTGAACATCACTGTCAGAGGTAGCATTTGTCCGTTTCACCACTTTTCCCCATTCCTGTGACCCAGGAGCACCCACATCATCCATTCCATTGGCCAGGTCTTTTGCTTAGGACTTCAGAGTGCTCAGCCAGTCAGGGCTTGAACCAAGGGCTTGTTCTTTGTATGCAGTGTGCTGGCCTCATCTATCTAATGGACTCTTCTAATGCCAGTGGACAGGACTCCCCAGTGCCCTATATACTCTGTCTTTGGTTTTCAGTCTTCTTGACAGAACGTTGTTGTTATCCAGCTTCTAATAATGGGTGGTTGAGTTAGAGGGAAGAGAATGTCACTGGATCAGTGAGTCTAAGGTTTTTGATCCTAAGCACACTGCATAGGCAACCTCCTGATCTGGAGAGCCCTGGCCAGTTTGTGTCTCTGTCCTAGGGCACTGCTACTGATAAATCCTCCTGATTATGGCTGCTACCCAAAGATGTATCCTATTGGTGAGCTAGAGCCATCAGCCAGGAGTCAGCTAATACTTAAAAAGAATGCAAGTCTGGCTGCTGCATTTCCTGTCTTGTGGATTGATGATCTTGGGCTGTTTTGCTGATGTCATTGTACATCTGGTTTTTTGGAGTGAGTGTAACAAGGAAGGAGAATGGTTAATCTAGCAAGAACTCATTATACCATGAATGATGAAGGGTGGCTCCTGTTTTATTCCTATTTGATTTGTTTGCTTCATTGGGGAAAACAAATGATTATGTCACCCTATAGAGAATTTCACTTTCTCTTTGACATACAAATAAACAGCCTCCCACATTTCATTTATTTTTGCCACTGCTAGAATGGTTGATTAAAAAAACACATTGTTATTCTGCTTTCCTATATCATGACCTTCAGTACTGGGTAAGGAAGAGAAACCAATAAAGTACGTATATTTTTTAGGAAATGAGGGATCCTTTGCTACAAATACCCCTAGAAACCCAGGTCCATTAAGGAGATGTATGAGATGATGACAAAACCAAACTAAAGAAGAGGGAGGAGGACTGTGTCTGCATTTTACTTCCTGTAATATGTCTTGGAGGTGAGGATTCGGCTCTCATTAATTCATTAAAGCAAAACTTCTTGCCGTCTTCCTCTGACAAAATGTTCCTGGTAATGGGCACATTCATTCATTTCCACTAAGAACATGTGTTCAGCCTTTGGTATATAAAACACAAGTGAGGTGTTAGTTGTTAGAGGTTCCAGGTGCTGGTTACTTTGGATTTTCCCAGGGCCAAATTGGCAACCTTGTGGCCGCTAGTCTCTAGTAATGTGTGTATTTGCTATTTATATCCCTTGACACTTGGGCTTTTGGAGCCCAGCAAGAGGTGTTTTGTGATACTTCCAGTGCCAGCCAGTATTGATTTGTGATTAGCCAAACCTGATTTGAACAGCAGTTTGCAGGCCCATGTCTTGGAGGTATGTGGCTATTGCGCAGTGGAGGGTATAGATTAGGGGGTCTTGATATTCTGTTGCTAGGTTACTGAACCCTGAATTACTGAACCCTGAACATAGCATTTGTGTTCTAAAATTGTTATTTATGGTCGAAAGCAGCTGCTGCGCATATTTGGGGGGAGAGTATGGTGAGATATAAAATAAATGAAACTAAATCGTTAGACACAGTACATCAAACAGTAATTATAAGGAAATGTTTATGGCAAACTAGGAAAGAGATTGATTCCTCCTCTTTCTGCCCCTTGCAACATTGGGAGACTTATTTAGCTCGTGTTCATGGAGTTGTTGGGCCAGCCTCTACAGAGCCATTATGTGAACTCAGTCATGACCTAGACTCTGTAATAAAAGTCAGCTGATGCAGTTGTGGATGCTCTAGCCAATGCTCCTGATCTGGGGTGCATGTGGGGGTGGCAGTCTTGGCTGTACGTTTTTCTTTCTTTCCCTTTTGATTCCTTTTTTACTGAATTTTCTCCTCTATTTGTAATTTTTTATCATATGGACAGAAGTTTCTATTTAAAAATAACCTTTATCCAGAGAGTAATTTTACCAAATTACGGTATAATTATACTATCAACATTTGACCTTTTAAAACAGCCTCTAATAATCAGAAATGTACAACTGCACATTTGGCAAAAGTTTTTTTTTTTTTATAATTTCTATAGTTCTCTCATCCTGCACACTTTTGTTTTCTAGCCAACATGTCAGGTAACAAATATTCATTAATCTCCTACTTTGTGCCAAGAATTGCACAGGATCAAAGACATGGAAAGCATGGCTTACCTCAAAAAGTTAAAAACGAATTAGGATGCCAAGACAAAAATGTACAAAAGTTAACAATGTAAAACAACACTATAGGAGATGTCTCAAAGCTGTGTGTGTGATTCTTTCCTGAGTGACTTCAGAGGGAGGGGCCTCCCACAGGCCAAGTTAGACTGAGATGGAAAGATTACTGCGGACAGGTGCCAACATGGGTAGGCGATGAGTGGTCTTGTGCACGCGTGCTGACGAGTTTGGAGAAGGGGAAGACCTGTGTGGCCTGGGGCAAGGTTTCTTAGAGATGCAAAGACTTGTTCTGCACTTTAAAGACAGGTAGGATTCTAATAACAGGCAGAGATTAATGGGTAGGAGTTCCTTTTTTTTTTAAAGTTTATTTATTTATTTGAGAGTGTGTGAGCAGGGGAGGGGTGGAGAGAGAGAGAGAGAGAGAGAGAGAGAGAGAGAGAGAGAGAGAGAGAATCCTAAGCAGTCTCCATGCTATCGGTGCAGAGCCCAACGTGGGGCTGGAACTCACAAACCGTGAGATCATGACCTGAGCTGAAACCAGGAGTTGGACGCTTAACTGACTGAGCCACCCAAGCACCCAACGGGGAGAGCTTTCTATCTGAGATGAGACTGTGACCAGAGGCATTTAGGGTTCAGCCAAGAAAATAGGTCCACGGGTTAGTAGCCGGAGACTAGACTGGCTAGAGCAAGGTATGCATAGAAAGCTAGACAAATTTGGAGATGTGGAGGAAAGGATTTCCATGAGAAGGAGTTTAAATTTTTATCTGGAGATATTTATTTTATATTTTTTCATTGTGTGCATATTTTGAATAAACACTGTGAGAAGCTGGGAATATGGGAATACACTAGGGAGTGAAAGACACAGTCTGTGTCTCTCAAGGAGTGTGCACTCTAGACCTGTGGAAGCGATATGCAATTAGGAATTAAGAATATCCTGCAGTGTGCTGGGTGCTATGAAGGCACACTGGGACCTTTGGGAAGGGACAGCTCATGCAAACCAGAAGTTAGGTAAAGATGAGGAAGGAGAGCTTTCTAGTCAGGGGCAATAGCAGGTGCAGACGGAGGTGAGAAGGCAGAGATAGCCTGCTGCTTGCCATTTTGAAAAGGGTTTATTGAGTTCCTACTGTCTGCCTAGCCTCACACCCCCTCCACTAGTGGGGGAGACAAATACAGGAGATGCTTTCTGCCCCCAAAGCATTTAGTGTCTTTTTAGAGAAGGATGTCTAAGAAACACCAAATCATTGCTCTACAAGTCAGATTTAGGAAAAAGAAAATTGAAGGAAGGTGGAACAGTGTGGAAGCTTCTTCCTAGAAAAGTTAAGGCTGAAGCAGAGACATGGAGAATTGGGCATGTGAGCAGAATATTGAGGGAGAAGGGTGGTTCTGTGAGACCCACCTGATGTGATGCTAGTAACCTTGGAGCAGTAGAAAGAGACGACCCTGGGTCAAGAGGTCTGGGTCCCATTGGATGGACCCTCTTCTTTTAATTTTCTTATTTGTAAATCTGGGAACCTTACCTCAGTGGTCCTTGAGGGCATGTCTAACTTGAAAGACTAGGTGTCTTGGGCTTTGCCCTCATGGCATTAGTGAGTTCTGGAGGATTTTGAAACAGAGGAGGGACCTGATAGAATCAGTGCATTTAAAAGATTAATTTGGGGGTGCCTGGGTGGCTCAATTGGTTGAACTCAGGTCATGATCTCATAGTTTGTGAGTTTGAACCCCACGTCGGGCTCTGTGCTGACAACTTGGATCCTGGAGCCTGCTTCAGATTCTGTGTCTCCCTCTCTCTCTGCCCCTCCCCCATTCATACTCTGTCTCTCTCAAAAAATAAACCTAAAACAAAGATTAATTTGTCTTTATTGTAGAAAATTAATGGGATAATTACTAATTTATGAGAAGTCTAATTTTTTCCTAAAATTTTTAATCATGTTCTGATGCTTTTAAAACTGCTAGTAGGACCAACCTGATGTCTACTGGACATTGTTTTTTGAGTTCTTTCTCAAAAAAGCAAAAACCAAACAAAAAATATGGCCTAGAAAGGCCTGATGAATAAGGGAGAGGCAAGGCTAAGTCTAAAAAGTGATCTACAAATACAAATTTTAATTTGGATCCTAATAATTCTTTAAAGTTTTCAGGGAGATTTTAGAATTAGAAAATGTATGTCTTTGGGGCTCCTGGGTGGCCCAGTCAGCTAAGTGTCCAACTTTGGCTCAGGTCACGATCTCATGGCATTGGAGTTTGAGCCCCACATCGAACTCTGTGCTGACAGCTCAGAATCTGGAGCCTGCTTCCCATTCTGTGTCTCCCTCTCTCTCTGCTCTCTCTTTGTCTCTCTCTTTCTCTCTCAAAGATAAATAAACATTAAAAAAAAAATTTTTTTAAAGGAAAATGTCTTTTTATTTTTGTAGTACCATATCTATGGTGGTCATGGCAGTGATGTAATAGAGGTGATAATAGGGTGGCAATCCTTCCAGATACAGGAATACTAAGCAGCTTGCCAAATGTGCCTTTGTCATATACAGGACCACAACCACCTCAGCCTATCCACCCATTGTGGAGGTCCCACAGAGATGACAGCTGGACAGAGGCCTTGTTAGAATATGATGTGGTCAAATCCTATATGTAACCTACTTCTGCTCTTCCTTTCTCCAATAAAATGGTTATCACGAAGCCATGTATTTAGTTCTTTATCCAGATGAAGACTTGAAACTTGCATGTGTCAGACTGGAACTGAATGTGGATCTGTTGGAGAGTGTTGATGCCAAGGAGGACTGGCTGACATGTCTTTATGCTCAACTGTGGTCTTCTGTTTGTGGGCCCCAGTGCTGTTGCTCCTGCCCTCTCTTTCCAGTCCTATTGAATATGTTGCTCTGGTCTCTTGCTCTAAATACATTTTGCTGGACAAGTAGGAAAGAACACCATGTTCATCAATTATGCTACTTCAAATGGGGAATACTGGGCTGATTTAAAATAATTATTACAGAGTAGACTGCAAATTTTGGTAACATTTACGAGGTCATAATAGCTCATAGCCTATAACCCTGTCTGTTCTTTAATAGCTTTTCAGTGGCTGAAGGTGGGCATCAAAGCCAGGGAGGAGCTTTTTGCCCACCCTTTTACATTTCGCTACTCAAACCCTACTACACGTCACAGAAATGGTAGTGGCTACTGAGGGAAGACCATGCATTGTAGAGTCCTGTGTGAACTCATGAGGGGCAGGAGGGAGCCTCTCCTGGTACATTAGAAAGAAGTGGCCATTACTCAACTGACTTTGCTTTGTCAGTTGGGTCTTTTGTTTCAGCTTCTTTTTGTTTTCTTTCTTTAAGAAGATAATTGCACAGAATGTGTTTTTGGCTGAGCTCTACAAAATCGAAGTTCCCAGAAGTCTTGTGTATTGCTTGAGAGCAGTATGAGAACTGATGTGCCCCCCGCCCTTTTAAACTCAGTAGGGTGAGGGGGCATTGATTTATGCCACCTGAAAATGATATTCAGAATTTCACATTTTTGGCCTTGTAAGGACACCATTCTTAAATAGTTCTTTGTCCTGGAAAGTTAATCAAAGATTTAAGTCTCAGCAAAAACAAAAACACCTTGATTTTTTTGATGGATGAATTTTAGAATCACTGTTAAACATCTCTAGATTTAACTGAAAGTCAGAAAATGCATGTCAAGGACTGGCTGACTTACCCATTTTGGAATCTCTTGTCCTTAGTGGAATGTTGAGAACTAAACAAGATCCCCAAAAATGTTGAAATAAATAAATAGCATAGTTTTCCAAGGCAGATTAGGACCAACCATACAAGTGCCAAAAGCTTTCAAAATTCCATCATACCAGTATAATATTGAGATTACTCCCTTCCTGTCTTTCTTAGGAAGTATGTACTAACATAATTTTTAATCATCTGTGGTGGCTCAGATGAATATCTTTGACTGTTGTTCTTGTGATGTACTAAAGAAAGTTACTGTCCATGCAGATGACATAGGGACTGGGGCTTAGCAGAACTCCCTGCCTTAAAAGCCTTGGACATCTCTGTGAAAAAAGGTTTCTAAGAGAATACATTGCACACCTACTGTGTACGTGATCTGCGCCAGAGGGAATATAGAGAGGAATAATTAGGAC
This sequence comes from Acinonyx jubatus, assembly GCF_027475565.1. Taxonomy (NCBI): domain Eukaryota; kingdom Metazoa; phylum Chordata; class Mammalia; order Carnivora; family Felidae; genus Acinonyx; species Acinonyx jubatus. The sequence continues at coordinate 44,773,252 of NC_069395.1, forward strand.
ATGGTCATGACCTCATAAATCCTGCCTGGTGAAGGAGATAGACACATAAACACATAACAGCAGCAAGATGAGAGCTGCACACTCATCAAGGGTGTGGCAAAGCTTGGGAGAGCTCACTGACCTTCAGTTTGTCTGCACACAGCAGCCTTGGCCTTCAGAGTCCTGGGATGTGCCCCAAAGAAGCTGACCTCCCCACCTCCACCACTGCAGAAACACGAGCCCTGCTTAGGGCTCCCTCTGCAGGTGCTGCACAGGGACCGCAAGCTTCTCCTGATACAGAACTGTTGTCTCTTGGTTCTGTGTTTCTTGTGTTTGCCTGCTTATCTTTGGTGCAGTTCCTAAGAACTATCAAGTTATCACAGTTAACCTCTCATCTCTTCCCGTGTCTCCTTTCTAGTCTCTTTTGCCTCTGCCCCTTTCTTCTCAAGCTTCATCACCATCCCATTAAATGATAATGATGATAGTAACGATAATGACAATAACAATCACATATTGATTGCTTACTAATTATCAGGTGCTGTCCTAAGCACTTTATGTATGTTATCTCACCTACTTCTCTCAAAGTTCAGGGACTCTTACTCCATTTTATAAATGAGCACCTAAGCTACTGTGAAGTAAATAACTTGCCCAAAGCCACACAATTCCTTTCCCTTACAAAATCACAAAATATTGGGTGTAGTCTTTGCATCTCTACTTTTGTGGCAGGTAGGGGTGTGTGTGTGTGTGTGTGTGTGTGTGTGTGTGTGTGTACTCACGCGCACATGCATGAGAAAGAGAGAGACTAAGTCCTTCACCAATAGATGAGTTTTATTTGTTTCCTCTAAGTTTTCAGGGCACTTTCAAATCTTGAGCTGTTTTGGATGGACCTGGAAGGTTCTAGAAGGCAGAATTTCAGGTAGCCACAGCGTTCCCTTGGGGATGCTTATTTCAGTCAGCAGCTCTCTGCTAGTTGGAGAGTGGTGGGTTTCCTCAATCACTGGGTCACTGCTGACTTCTCAAACCTGGGATACTCTGGCTGGAGACCGAGCGCAGGGAGTGCGAGATCTTAGGCCAGAGTTTGCACCTGTTTCTCAGGGATGATTTCATATATTTTAGCAGAGAGGGGGAAAAAAGGGGAAAAGAGGCTATTTTAAGAGGGAAAAGGGATGTATGTATAGATTTTGAGGCAAACACTATTTTTCAACTTCTAGTATTTAGCACGTTTCACAGTGTTACCAAACGACTTTGTTAAAAGTATTTATAATTCTGAAGATACTAAGTATATTCTTACTCAAATATTAGTACCAAAGTGCTCAAAGAAAATATAAGCAGGACTTTTTGTTTTGAAACAATTCTTGTATTTGCTTCTAATGATTAGATAATTCACATCTTTTGTGTCGATTGGTCCTATTTTATTTTATCCACCCCAGTAATCAGCTTAAGTCTCAGATATGCTGTGTCAGCATTAAGTTTAGAAATCGTATTGAATAAAAAATGAGGAACATGCTAGTCTTGTGCGAAAGTTGAGGCTTTGTATTCAGTGAGGAAAACATCATACGTGTTTTTCATTGCACACGTCGGACAAGGATCAGTGGCATTCAACTCTTGCCCCCTCGGCACCATGAGAGTAGCATTCAGATTTCTGGGGGATTAATCCAGCTGCAGTTCTATTGTAGTGTATGGTGTTAAAAAGGATCAACAGCTCAAAACTGGCATGACATCTGTTCCACTGTCATTGGTAAATGCTTACCGAGGGTCTGCTAAGAGTAGCACATTATACTGACGTTCCTATGTCTCTTGTTGCATAAAATAAAGCTGAGACAAGCTCGAATTTAATTAGATTGAAATGTCTTATGACTTTCAAGAACGTGTCCGATCCTTCCTTTTCCTGCAGTGTACATTAGGTATTGGAATTTTATTTTACTTTGCATATTATGTTTATGATGGGTTAGCCCTCCTTGAATGCTAGCCCTTCAAGGGCAGGAATCCTATCCGTTCTTCACAATATATTTCAACATGCAGATCACCCAGCATGTTCTTCACTGACCATTCAGGAAGGATCATGACTTACTGACTTAGAATAAAATCAAATTGTGCTTCTTTAGCAATTTGAACTTATTCTACTTTCACTTTCTAGTTTTTTCTTGCTTTTTCATCTTTCCTTTACCATCTGTTTTCTCTCATTTTCTGGGGCCACCTATGGGAACCTTCTGGATAAACCAATTCTACCCAATGCTCCTGAAAGATAATGTCCTGCACCTGGCATAGAAGAATATTACCTTTCATTTATGAATGCTTTTGTAAGCATCTCATTATCTACCTAGATTTCCAAAACAATCCCCCCCCACACACACCTCAAAATAAAGAGGGATCTGCTATTGTTATTCTTAGAATACTGACAGGAAATCATACAGATTTGGCTCAAGTGACATGGTGAACCAGCAACACAGTTGTCACGATCCCAGTCACGGGTGGCATGGTACAGAAGTTTCCCTACTGATACAGGTTGACAACTTCCTGCACGTACCCTTGGTATTCTCAGTCTTGGAAATGGAAGAAAGAGAACTCCAAGTTCTGGAATATCTGCCATTGACCGTGATCACTGAGGAGGAAATCTAGAAACAGCATAATTCTGCATGGGTTCACCCTGGTGTGGGTGGGTGACTTTAATCAGGATCTGCTGTTTTCCTCTCTTGCTTCCCAGAAAGTGTCAGCCATCATGAACTGCGTGAACAGGTACCAGTGACACAAGTGTGGAGTTTTCAGGTGTAGGATAAAGGCATCAAACTCTTGAATCCTTAGCTGAAGAACAATTACTCTACAAGCTTTTCTAACCTGTTCCCTACAGGAAATATTTTTAAGATTTATTTTTGTTTATTAATGGCAGGATAGAGAAGAGGAAAGAGAGCCAAGCCCTGTTCCTTTTTTCCCACTTTATACACAATTGAAATCCACACCCTCAGGCCAAAACATCGTTGGTAATAATCCATAGACTTCATAGGGCTTCTCAAAATTTGGGAGCTTTCAGACTTGCTAGGATATCCTACCTAGGTAAGTGTTGAAAACAAAGTTTGTAAATAAGTTGAATCTAGGTAAAAAAGAGAATGGGCTTTTTTGTAAGTGGTAATTTCATCCTTGGCATCCCTTGGACATATGTTCCGAACGGGTAGATCATAGAATCAAGGAGAGAGCTCAGAGAGATGAAGCCCAGCCAGCCTTGGTAGTGAGGCAGGCCTGTGTGCGATGACTGAGACTAGCGCTGGGATTCTCACTCCCCTGCAGTGCTCATGCCTCCGTGTCTCCTCATCCCCACGCCTCGCCACCGAAACCCTGCAGAACTGTGTCGTCTTGCACGGGACTCGTTATCGTTACGTTTCTGAGAGATACCTCTCTGCAGTTCTCATTTGCGGAAGTGAGAGTTTTCCCATAAAGCAAGCAGATGCCAGAATTCCTGTTTCTTTGAAGTTAATAGCACATTTTTGATTGTCATGCCACCAAATGAGTGTGAGGCAAGGAATGAGTATTTTCTGTGATGCCTGCAATTGCTGGTAACAAGAAGATTTGACTTTCCCAGATTATCCTCATGTCAAATGTGACATCTCTTTATGTATTATTTTTAACATTCACAATGAAATATGGAATGGTGTTAACAGAAGCCCAAGGATACCAAAGCTTCAAGATTAGAAATCACTTTTAGGCTGTCTTTCTCTCCCGCTCCCCCCCCCCCACCAGCCCCTCCACAGTGGCTTGCTGTATTAACACTCATTATAGCAAAGTAGAGCAGATGGGCAAACAGACTGATTAGTTATTTATATATATATTTTTTCTTTATGGAGCTTAGATGTCGGTTCTTTCTTCAATAAAAGAAAGGAGTTTTTAGATGTTGCCTTGTCTTGATTTCCCTTTTTTAATCAGAGTAAAAAAGGGGGCACTTTGCTCCTGATCTATTAATAATGTGGCTATATCCTTTTCCTAACTGCTGACCTCATAGCTCTCTATATACCCATTTCAATCAGAATTTTATTTCTCTCCAGTCCTGCAAGCTGCATGTGGTGCATTCATGTTCTCTCTGGCCTAGGATTTCTTTATGGAGCTTATCACTTTTAATTCATTTTTTTAGAGGTGTCTTTCTTGACAACGAAATGGCCTACAGTATTTTTGGCTTTTTCATCCAAAATGAAAAAGTCTGTATCTAATTGATGGAAAGTGAATTCATCCATAATATTATGTCAATAGAAATATATTTCTGTGTTATTCCTCTTTTGGAAAAAGGTCAGATATCTTTTTGTGTTTTCTCAAAACTGAATTTGTGTATTTTTTTTCCTTCCCAATTTTATGAGTAGGTTTTCTGATGAAACTGTACATCCAGTTTAAAAACTTAAGGTAAAGAGAAAAGCCATCAGCAATCTCACTTCTGGGTAGATATTCTAAGGGAACAAAATCACTATCTTTTTTTAATTATTATTTATTTATTTTGAGAAAGAGAGAGCAGGGGAGGGGCAGAAAGAGAGAAAGAGAGAGACAGAGAGAGAATCCCAAGCAGGCTCTGCAGAGAGCCTGACGCAGGGCTCAAATTCATGAACCATGAGCTCATGACCTGAGCCAAAATCAAGAGTTGGATGCTTAACTGACAGAGCCACCCAAGCACCCCCCAAATCACTATCTTAAATAGATGTCTGCACTCCCATGTTCATTGCAGCATTACTCACAATAGTCAAGGTAAGGAAAAAGTGTCCATCAGTGGGTGAACGGATCAAGAAAATGTGATACACACCAGTGCATACCCACACTGGAATATCAGCCTTAAAAAAAGGAAATCCTGCCATTTGCAACACCATGGATGAACTAAAGGGCATTATGCTAAGTGAAGTAAGAGAGAGACAAATACTGCATGTTAATACTTATATGTGCAATCTAAAAGTGAAATAAGTCAAACTCAGAAACAGTGTAATGGTGATTGCCAAGGACTGAGGGGTGGGAGAAATAAGGAGAAGTTGGTAGAAGGATACAAACTTTCAGTTATAAGATGATTAAGGTCTGAAAATCGAATGTATAATGTGGTGACTGTAGTTGATAATACTGTATTATATAATTGCAAGTTGCCGAGAGAGTAGAACTTGTGTTCTTATTAAAGAGAGAGAGAGAGAGAGAGAGAAAGAAAGAAAAAGGGTGAATATGAGGTGCTAGATGTGTGAATTAACTTGATGGTGGGAACTTTTTCACAATGTGTACATATATCAGATCATCTTTATGGAGCTTGAGCACTCAGTGTATTGAAGTCTTTTTATTTTATTTAAAATTAAAAAAAATTTTAATGTTTATTTATTTTGAGAGAGAGAGAGAGCAAGGGAGGGGCAAGGAGAGAGGGAGACAGAATCCCAAGCAGGCTCTGCACCATCAGCATGGAGCCCGATGTGGAGCTCGAACCCACAAACTGTGAGATCATGACCTGAGCCGAACTCAAGAATTGGCACTTAACCAACTGAGCCACCCAGGTGCCCCAATACATTGCAGTCTTGGCAATTATATCTTAAGAAGGCTGAAAACAAAAAATAAAGAGAAATCACAGGCATTAAAAAAAAGCCATCATAATCCATAATCTTTTCTTATAAAAAGACAAATGTATCACATGTATGTGATATGTATTAATAGAAAGATAATGGACTTATTGTGTATAGAAAAGAACTTTCTCATGTTACAATGTGGGCTCTTCTCAAACAGCAATACCCTAGGGATAGTTACACTAGTAAGTAATACTTACAGCATTACCTAAAGAGGCTTGAAGCATAGTGTAAGGGGAGGAATGATAAACATGCATGGTTACAAATATTTTAGTCCTTTTTCTTTTTTTTAATGTTTATATATTTTTGAGGGAGAGCGTGCATGTGTGCATGGCGGGGAGGGGCAGAGAGAAAGGGGGACAGAGGATCTGCGCTGACAGCAGTAAGCACAATGTGGGGCTCGAACTCACAAACCATGAGATCATGACCTGAGCCAAAGTCGGACGCTCAACCACTGAGTCACCCAGGTGTCCTATTTTAGTCCTTTTTAAAAATACTTTAATGGATTTTCAAATTTGCTAATGTATTTTATTTATCAAAAGCAGGAAAAATACCCTATAAAGATGGTCCCAAATTCAGTTGGCTCATAGTGCCGTGAATAGGGATTACAACTTCTAATTTCATGGTGCAGGGTAATGTACCCATACAACCATTTGGGGAGACTTTTGCACAAAGCCATGGACAATTAATTGGATCCCATGTTTTTAGAGGTGCCTGATGATATAGATTATTTAGTTTTTAAAACCATCCTTACGGGCTTGGTATTATAAGATTCTATCAGACATCAAAGAGATACTTCAGGTTAATTCTCACACTGTGACCTGACTTCAGAAATAGCATGCTGTTAATAACAATATGTGGAGACGAGGCTGCTCTGTCCAGCTTTGTGGTCTCTGCATGTTCATTTGCACCCTCAGACTTACCTCGCTAAGTGGTGTGGTTTCAGGAAGGGGAGTGGACAGAAGGTGTGGAGGTTGGCAGAGAAAAGCCAAGCAAAGCCAATGGAAAAATGGAAGCAAAAAAAAAAAAACAAAAAAAACCCCAAAAAACTAAGGATTCTGTGAGGGATACTACCAAACAGAGGGAAGTGTTTGGGAGCAGATGATTGTGGCAGACTCTAGGGGTACATTTCTGAGGATCTGCTCAGCTTGAGGGCTCGGTTGGAACGAGGTCAAAGTGAGAGAGTTTTCAGTAGAAATGAGACCTTGACATTACATCAGGCTATGAAAAGAGATGCAGTTTGGGGGTGTCTTAATGATGATTTTTCAACTGGCCTCAAGCCTGACCTCTCTTGCCATTCCCTCTCTCGAGGCTGAATCAGGTGCCTACGGGGTGAATTCACCTCTCTATATTTAACCTGCAGCAGCTCTATCAGCACCACTGTGAAACTGGTCATTCTTTTCTCCAAATGTTCATCTTCCTATGGGGATAGGGAGGAACGCTGTATCTTGTTCATCTGTAAACACGTAGCAGTTTTCAGTAAATACCTGTTGATTAAATGAACAAATGATTGGGCAGTTGTCCCTGTGCAGGATCCAGATGACATAGTAAAAAGCTTTCCCCACTGATCCATGGTTAACTTTATGAATTACAGACCTTCTGCCTCTCAGGTGACTTCATAATTCTAGCCTGCAAAATGGGCAAAATATTAAAATATGTTTTTGACAAAGTTGTAAAACTTGAAAACACCACTCATCAAATTACTGCTGTAAAATACAGAGTGCCTATGTTTCAAAAACAAAATCTCTACTTACTTACAATTTGGAGAGAACTCCTCTTGAGCAACAGCGCCTTTTTAAAAATATAATAAAGGAGTGCCAAGGTGGCTCAGTCGGTTAAGCATTGATTCTTGATTTTGGCTCAGGTCATGATCTCATGGTCATGGAATCGAGCCAAACACTGAACCCTGTGTCAGGCTCTGCGCTGAACGGGGAGCCTGCCTGGGATTCTCTCCTCTCTCTGCCCTTCTCCCCCACACCCTCCCCCGACCCTGCCCCCCACCTGCATGCCCACTCTCTCTCAAAATAAATAAATAAACATTTAAAATTTTAAAATATATAATTAAATGGAAGCTTCCTGAGTCATCACTCGAATTGGATGTAAATCATGTCTAATCTGCTTATTAACATGTTCCTCACTCCCATGCCTGGATAACAGAGAAGTCCTTCTAAAAGTTATTCTTACGTGTTTTATTTTTGTAAGCCTTTTGCAGTTTTTTTGATTTTCGTGTGATTTCCACTTTTTAAATTTAGATAAGACTTTCTGATATAAACACAGCCTTTAAAACACAGAAGAAACACCACACAATGCTTTTCAGTGGGTAGCAAAGGAAAATTCACATCTTATATTCTTACATTAACTTCTTGGATAGCATATGAGGCTGTAAACATGAATGTGGAAGGAGGAAGAGAAAAGTGAGAGGGACTCCCAGAGAGGACGATTAAGTTGCCTCTGGATCACCACTGTTCTTGGGGGATTGTTGTTAGAGTTTCCTACTTTCCTTCTGGTTTTACTTTGCTTTGAAGAGGTGGCAGCCGACAGGGAGGTGATGGGAGGTTTCCCCTCTCACTTCAGTTTGCTCTCCTGTGTGCCTGTGAGCTTGTTTCCCCACATTCCTTTTTAAAAAGTAAGGAATTCGTGCTGGGAGACCACACCTGGTACATGGTGATGCTGGAGGTGGGAATCAAGGAGAAAGTGCTGGCGGGAGCACATAGCAGCAGCAGCAGCAGCCCCTTGGCTGGAGAGGAATGTTCCCCTTCTTCTGCCTTTGGAACTGAATCCCATCTCCTGTTCTTCTTGTCTCATATTTCAGTGATGTTTCTTCAAAAACTATGGTAGGTTGACAGAATGGATTTCCGCGCTCCTAATGTAATACCTCTCAAAGTGCGCTCAGATTTGCACCAGAGAGACTTCCTTATCTTCAAGTAGGATAAAGTCAGCAGGGCCTCCTCCAGCCCCTTCACAAAGCATCAGCAGTGCAGTCCCCTTCCCTGCCCTGCTCCCACTTTGTCCCGCGAGACAAGGGTTAGTATGGACTCTTGCATGCGCGCGCAGGCACACGCGCACTCTCACGCACATGCGCACACGCATGCTGCGCTCTTCCACGTTCTAGTGTCTTCCCTCTGGCGGTTCTTTATAGCAAGATGATGCTAGTGTCCTTTCAGCCTTGCAGATTTGTACCAAACTTTTAAGTCTCTACAAAATACTACTTCCTCTTTTAATTCCTGCCTTTACCCAGTCATAATTTAATGTTTGTTTTTTAAATTCTGCATTGCCATAGATTCCTGTGAAACCTCTATCATGGAACTTACTACACTCTATTGTGTAAGTTTTTTAAAAAAATGCCTCTCCCATGTGCACTTCCCCCATCAGGCCCCTGAGCTATATAGACCAGTATGAATAGACCAGCAAATTAAACTACTGTTAAGAAAAAAATCAAAATACTGTAGCTTTAATGGCATTACTGCTAAGTGTGTTGTGTGTGTGTGTGTGTGTGTGTGTGTGTGCTCCATATAGCCTTAAAAATATGAAAATGTGCTAACAAGAGGTTACCTGTGTAGAGAAACTACAAACATTAACGATCTAGGGAAAAATAATCTTCCTTTTTGGTAAAACTTTACTAACCCTATACTTCCTGTTAATGATTTGACGGAACCAGTGCTAGAAAATACTATGAAGAACTATACAAAGTATATGACTAGTATTATAGCCATAGAGTCAGTATTGCATTTTGCATTTGCTTGCCTTCATTTAAGATCCTTACTTTTATATCTAAGCTTGTTTATGAAATTGATTTGGAATTACCTTTCAACGTTCGGTTAATTTGAACATTTTCCTTTGCTGAGATGTTATGGCTTAAATGATTAGATTTCTGTGTCCGTGGGTGTCCTTAGAGCTCTAGGCAGGAGGCTTAGGGGCAGCAGTCTTGTTGGAAGAGAAAGCCTGTAGCTGCATTTCAGTTTCCGTACCCACTGCTCCTGAGGCTGAGAAACACCAGTTGTTCATGAAGGGGAGAGGTGGGTAGGGAGACACGGGTGCCAGTGCAGGTCAAGTGCATGGCTCCACGATTCTTCTGCTCTGCTTGGGTGTGAGGAGGTAAGGGCCTGTCCTACAGTGGGATGGATGGAGATGAAGGAATGGGCAGATGTTCAAAGGAGGCCTCCACGAGACTGGAGTAAGTCGCCTCTGGAATGGCTTGAAAAGGATGGTGAAAAATAAAGACAGAGCAAACCCTTGAGAATCTGGGCAGTGACCTTGGGTGGGGCAGGGAAGGTATATTTACTGAAGTTAACTAGAGGACCATCTCTATTGTGGTTTATCCATAAATTCTCTTTCAGTCATTATGAGTGGTCCAGTAGAAGCACAGAGGCTCTGATAGGAGGTGGGCAATTGCTTTGTTTTCTTCTCTTGATCTTCCTACATCTGGTCAATCCTTAAAGCATTCTGCTAGCTAAGCAGAAAACAGAGAAAAGTAAGTTTAAATCCTTGCCCCCATCTTCTTCCTTTATGTTCCAAAACACTGTCACCTCAGGTAAAATAAAATATAGAATTCCTTACAGAACCCACCAAAAATGTATAAATTAGCCTGAAGAGGAAGGCCATTTGCTCCTGGGGGGGTGGGGGGGGGTGGGGAATGGAGCATCTGAGAAGAGCTGGCTTGCAAGGCAGGAGCGGGAAGATGGAGAATTTTTCCCAGTGTCCTGAACTGGGTAGATCTCATGGCTGTCTGTGCTTTCCTCACTCTGGAGGTTTTTGAGATTCCAGAACATTAGCAAACATATGTGCACTTTCTGTGTGGCAGGTAGTAGTGCTCAAATATTTATTTGAATAAACAAATACACATTTTTTATTATGTCCTCAAAAAGTTCAGCCATGTGTTGTGCAGGGGGCGTGCCTTCTGGTCTTGCTTTCTGAGTGAGAATCAGATGAGAACAGGCCCTATTGCATTTCCTTCTTCAGCACAATTGTCCGTCCCCCAATCCCCCACCCCCCAGTGCAGAGGGCTCTTCAGGAATCCTAGTGCTTTGCTGATCACACAGAGGTTTTGTTTTCACTCATTCTGATCTAGCTTTCTGTTCTCCCAGGTGCGCACATCCTGACCGACTCAGCAGGAAGGTGGATTTTCTTTGTGTTTAAAGAAAAAAAAATGTCCCCGTGTCTGTAGAGATGATTTGCAGTTCAGCCCGGCTGAAGCTGACCGAATGAGACTATGGGCTGTGCCTCCGCCAAGCATGTTGCCACTGTTCAAAATGAAGAGGAAGCCCAGAAAGGGAAGAACTACCAGAATGGAGATGTGTTTGGCGGTGAGTGCCATTGAACTTTGCTCTTGACCCGGTGACCCAGGCCTTTCACTTTCTCGGGAGTGAATATTTGTAGCGTTATTGGTGTTGCATCTTTTGGGGGCTGCTGGTAAAGGGCTGATGAGATATGGCTAGAAATCAACGCGCATCTTTTACATGGCGCAATTTTCATAATAACTTATATATACAGGATTTTGAGGACGATTATGGAGATTTTATACAGAAGCTAGCATTGAAATCAAGTTTTAAATAACCCGTAGGACTTAAATTGGTACATGGGACACCAGCCACAGGGCGTCCAGGTAGAGAGCACTGTATGACCGAAAATACAGAGGTCCAAAAGTAGAGCAAGTGAGGATTTATGCATAAGAGAATGAGGTATTTTTTAGGCCTAATAGTTACTTTTTATGTGAATTATAAATTTTCAGATTAAAAAAATACAAACACAATGAACGTAATAATCATCTTTTAACCTGTCTTTGACGATGCAAAGTGACTTTAGAATATCCAGTGCAAAGATTACAGCCTGCCAACTCATGGCCACGTCTGGCTTGCAGGTATGTTTTCTTTGGCTCCCAGAGAATTATAAAGTAAAAAGCAAGGCAGCATTTAAAAAATCAGGATGTTTCATGTAAAATCCCAAATTTCTTCAGAAAATCTGGCTATACCGGCTGAAGCAACAGTGGGGTGAGGTAGCAGTTGCCCCTTCAGTCAGGCTGTGGCCTCCAGGGAACTGTTGAGCCTGCTCTTGAACGCACGTCAAGTCCCTGTTCATGCATTAACGTCACCTACCGGGCCACCTACAGGCTTCCGAGTTTGCCTAGACATGAGTTTGTTCCTTGGACAGTCAGCTGTGCTTCCGATGCCACATGGCTGTAGCTTAGTACAAAACCCGAGTGAGTGAGGCAGGTGAAGCAGTTCTGCTGAATCACTTCAACAATGATAACCCGCTCCCGGACACGTTCATGGCAGTCCTCTGAATGAGTGCCTCTCTCTCGTTCGATAAAGACCCTTGCTGAAATCGTGTTTACATACAAACAACTGAAGGGCACCGTCCGGTCACTGTCATGTAATTCTGCCAATTTTGGTCCATTGTAATGGTCGTGTGGGTCCCTGGTGAAGAATTGGTGTGTTGTGGGAAGACTAATGCTCTGCTGAAAGTGGACTAGTATGTAGGGGAGGAGGATTTTGTTTTGTGTCATTTTAAGGAAATGTATTTGTTGCCTGGAACAGATTTACTTCTAGTGGTGACTGCCTATAAAATTTTGAATGGTGGGGGCGCCTGGTGTCTCAGTCGGTTAAGCGTCCGACTTCGGCTGCGGTCATGATCGTGGTTTGTGGGTTCGAGCACCATGTTGGGCTCTGTGCTGACAGTTCGGAGCCTGCTCGGGATTCTCTCTCTCACTCTCTGCCCCCTCCCTTCCTCAAAATTAATAAGTAAACTTAAAAGTAATGAGAGAACATAATAATCTAGTGATAATCTAGTGTCAAGGATTTATTCGAACTAACTTCTAGATGATATTCTGTGTCGTTATCGTTTTTGTAATAAGAGCTACCATAATGGAACAGCCACCATATGTCAAATATGCAGGAGTATTTAAATTCATTTTCATGGTGAATTTTCACAACAGTTCTATGAAAGACGTGTCATCCCGATCTTACATGTTTGGAAGTTGAAAGACAGAGAAACTAACTGGTCCCTAGATGCCCAGCTACGAAGCCATAGACTCAGGTGTCTCTATGCCAGAGTCCCTGTTGCTTTCTTGATGTTGTTCCCACTTGCCTTGCTGCATCCCATCAGCCACTCATTCTTCAGTGCAAAAACATATTGACTGGCCTGTACACTATGGGCCAAGACCTTTTGCTAACTGCCCTGGAGGATTCAGGGCTGAGTAAGACATAAACCTCCTAGAAAGTCCTTTCTAGGACTTTCTAAGAGGATGAGGAAAATGTTTTGAGGCAGAATAGGGCAAATACCAGAAAAGGAAAAGACATACATTGTGATGAGAGTCAGGGGCATGGAGAGACTGCCTTAAAAGGTGGGATCAGAGCAGATTTCTTATAAAGGTGACATCTGAACTTGGCCTTAAAGGACCAGAAGAATCTAAGCCTGTCAGATGAAGGGTACCGGAAGGTACTGGATGAGGAAAGGTTAGAGGTAACGTGAGACTTACTCAAGAATTAGAAATAATCCAGTTTGAATGGAATATAAAATTTAAGTGAGAGAATTGGCTAGAAAACTTAAGTTAGGGTTAAATTATAGAGAAATTTGAATACCAAATTACAATCTTTGGAAGGATAAACTAAGAGCAAAAACCAGTGATATCTGATATATTGTACTTCTATACAGCCTGGGAGTGAGACCACTTAACCATCCAGTTGGTGATTTAGTTTCAGCTTTTATAGGCGAGGAGGCTTTGTTATTCTAAAGTACCATGTGCGTTTGGCAAATGTTGGCATCTAATAAAGGAACCTTGTATTAGTCACCTATCGCTGGGTATTGGACAACCTCAAGATCTCAGTGGTATTCAACAATGAGCATGTCTTTCTTGATCACGAGCTGGTGAGTCAGCTGGAGTGGCTCTGCTGTACGTCTTTCTCATCTTCCTCCTGGGACCAGCGGGCTGCGGGAGGAAGGGCGGATATGCTCTCTTTCGCAGAGGGTGTAAGTGCAAGCAGTACACAAGATGCCTCTTAACCTTGGGCTTATATCTGGCACACCGTCACTTGCACCCACATTTGAGTAGCCAAAGAAAGTCACAGGAACAGGCTCAAAGACAAGAGGCAGAGAAATATATCTGACCACAGTGCATTAGTGACAAGGATGTGGATACAGAGGTCAAGAATTGGGGCTAACATGGGGTGCCTGGGTGGCTCCGTTGGTTAAGCGTCCAACCCTGGATTTCTCCTCAGGTCATGATCTTGCCCCACATCGAGCTCCACGCTCTGCTTAAGATGCTCTCCCTCTCTGTTTACCCCTCACCCACTTGCACGTGTGCTCTCTCTCTCTCGAAGAATAAATAAATAAATATAAATAAATAAAAGGTTATTTAAAAAAATTAGAGCTAACAATTCAGTCCACCCCAAGCCAGCACAGTCATTGTTATGTTTGTGGCTCCACGCAGTCCATGTCATAAAGTGCGTTCAAGACCTCTGCTAGTTTTTTTGTCATCCTCCTGGTACTCATACTGAAGTTTCATCCACTCAGGCATTCATCATCTCGTTACTCTCCAGCATAAACATTTGTGGGTTTGTGGCATGGTGTTAGATAAAGCAGAACAAGGAGGGAGAGAGCTTCTTGAACCGGTCAAGGGAGATAGATTTGGCTAGTCCCACGGGGCTCTAGAATTGTCAAAGTGCAGTGTGAACCTCAGTGCCTGTATCCCAGATGCAACTGAATGCTTGAGTTTGTCTATGACAAGAGGAGGTCCTATCTGTGTTTCTCCATGTAAATTTTAGTTTGCAGGCAGAGTGAGTGTACAAAATCCCAATATGATCACAGTCACAGGTGAAAAGCAGATCTGGCTGACTTTTAACCATTTGATATCTTTGTCACCCACTGTTTGTAACTCATTGCCTCCTAAGAAAGAATGCCACACTTAGCAGCCTGAAATAAGCACCGATTTATTACTTTTCACAATTCTGTAGGGTGCCTGGGCTCACCCAGGTAGCTGCATTTCGCTGGGAGCTCAGCTGGGCTCAGATGACCAAGAGGGCTTCTAGCCTCTCTTTCCAGCTAGGAAGTCAAACTTTTCACATGGTGGCTGGTTTCTAAGAGAGGAAGTAGAAGCTGTCAGGCCAATGAAGACCTAGGCTCAAAAGTCCAAGAAGTCACTTTTGCCTCATTCTGTTGATTAAAGCAAGTCACAAAACCAGCCCAGAGTCGAGAGAGCTGGACGTCTCCATGTATTCAGCCTGCACCTCTGGGATGGGAAGAATTGGTGGGAGCCATCTTTGGAGACTAGTTACCTCAGCCACTGAGAGAGGCAGTGAGAACCCCATGACTGGATTATATTCCAACCTAGACCGTTAAAATCTGCTTTCTAAATCACTGCTCTGTTTTTCACTGAATAAAGTCTCCTCACTCACTTTTTAGAAGCCATTTTTAAATGTTTTTAAAAAATGTTATTACTGCTTGTTGTTGAAGAGTTGACAATGTCTGTGAAGGATGGACTATTTGGGGATGGCTCTGAAGTATGTCTCTGAGTGTGTATACACACACACACCTTCGATCCTTTTCCTAAAGGTGTGAATTTAATTTCATAGCTTCTAAGGACATGCTGGGGAGCATTGATAAACAGAGTGTTTTAACAAATGGTAGTTTCCATTTTTATGACGCAGTTTGGTCTCCATAATGTTTTGGCTATTTAGGAGATCGATCACTCCAAATGTGCGTGACGGAATATCTGTAGAATATTCCACCGTGGAGGATTGACAAGTGGGCATCTTGACTCCTAGATTTCATAGAATTCAGGAGGTCATTGACAAGGAACTTTATCACTGACATTTACCTATAGACTTTCTTTCACTTTAAATATCGCAGCATAAAAAGTTTCCCATCTAAAGTTGTGCCTCACATACATGTGGCCCTTTCAGAAGTAAAACCCAGACCAGAAAGCTCCATCTCCAGATTGGAATTTTCCTTCCCTCAGTGGTCAGGTCATATGTGAATAGTGGTCAGCAGATCTGCTGAGGTCATTCAGAGGACAGCTGAGCAGATTGCCAAAGCCAGCTTGCATAAAATAAGTGACCAACAGATTCAAGTTATGGTGAACTAGTTAAGCAAGTTCTAAGGAAAGCCAAGTGCTTATTGGATTTCTTTCAACAGGCATTCACTTGGACTATTAAAGTAGGTGCTCACAACAGATTCAGGCCTTATTAGGAAAATTAACATGTCAAACCAGAGATCATTATCTCTTCTGCAACCCACCCCAAGGGGGCAAGCTCTTTACTTATATTGACTTTACTATTTGCCTGAAGGTCACCACCATTCTTCCAGGAAAAGGCTTTAATCTTGAAAAGGCTTTAAACTTGAGGCCTTTGTCTCCTCCAGTTTCCAGCTCCTGTGACTCTTGTTCTCCCCCCAGATCTCTTTCCGGTCGCCACCACAGTTCAGGCTGTTAGGGCCCATAACCCGGAAGAGTGCAGTGCCTTCCAAACTGATTTCCATTAGCCCCCTTTGTTGTTTGTTTGCTTCTTTGATTTTTTTTTTTTTATGTTGTTGTTCATTTTTAACTCTCCGTTTTTTGTACCAGTGTCCGATTCTGTCAGCTTGTACTGAGAGCTCCTCTGCCCATGTTCATTCTCATGCTCCAGAACTTTTCTGTTGCGCCTCATTCTTAGCCAGTAAAATCCCAAATCCTTAGTGAACATACAAGACCTCTCAGATGGCTCATACCCACCTTGGCAGCCTTGTTTCATTCTCTGTCCCTTCATGTTCCCTGTTCTTCAGCCAGCCTGGACAATTTGCCCTGTGACCTCAAACACGCCTTCTGTCTCCCGGGCCCTCTGGTGAGCCATGACCTCTTCTTGGCGTGGGCCTTTTCTCCTGCCTTCATCTTTTTAAATTCTGCTCTTCTTCAAACTTCACCCAAACTTTCATGAAGCTTTTCTAAAACCTTCAGAAAGTGTCTCTTTCCTGCCATCTCAGAGTACCTTTTTACATACTTATGTATTTGGTTTATTTCTTTATATGTCTCATCTCATTATTTATGTACATGTGTCATCTGTCTTATGAGCTGGTTAGCCCCCGAAGGCAGGGACTGTATGGTCTTGAGAGGAGCAGGGGTTCCCAGAATGCCGGGAGCTGGAGGCAAAGAGATTGTTCGGGGATCAGGTTGAGCCCTGCCTGCACCCAGCTCCCCCGCATGACTAGGTGGCCGAGTTTGGCTTAAGGACCAAGAGAGTCAGAAGTTTATAAATATTCCCTTAAGTGGAGGTGTTTGGACTATTGCAATAAATTCTCCCGGAATAGCAATGTAAGACTGAGTATAAAAGGGAAGCAGTAAGGCAAGATTTTGGCTACTTGGTTTCTTCTAGGCTCTGTATTGCTGTGTAACTTGAATTAAGTTCTGATCCTCAACTGTGTAAATTGGGAACATCTAACAGGATTGTGTGTGTGTGTCTGTGTGTGTGTGTGTGTGTGTGTGTGTGAGAGAGAGAGAGAGAGAGAGAGAGAGAGATGGTGTTATCTAATCTGCTACCCATCTAAAATACTGTAAGGGCCAACCTCACAGGTTATGGTGAAGATCAAATAAGAGAATATATCTCATTCATTCAGAAATTCAAGCAGTTGAAGGCAAAGTAGTAATTCACTCTTTCTGCAGTAATTTCCAATGGCATGAAGTGAAGATTAATTAAAAGTAATCTGTGTTTATGAGACAATAACAGAATAATGCTACCTGTGTCCCATCCAGTATAGTAGCCACAGGCCACCTCTGTCTGTTAAGCATGGAAAATATGCCTAGTTCTAATTAAGATCTGCTATGAGCATAAAATACATACAGGATTCTAAGGACTTAGTATAAAAAAGAGGGGTGCCTGGTGGCTCAGCTGATTAAGCTCCGACTCCAGCTCAGGTCATGATCTCATGGCTTGTGAGTTTGAGTCTCGAGTCGGGCTGTATGCTGATAGTTTCGGATTCTGTGTCTCCCTCTCTCTCTGCCCCTCCCCTGCTCATACTCTGTCTCTCTCTCTCCCCAAAAATAAAGAAACATTTAAAAAAAAGAGTATAAAATAGCCCATTAATAATTTTTTATTAATTGCATGTTGAAGTGATATTTTGTATATGTTGGGTTAAATAAATTATATTACTCAAATTAATTTTATCAGTTTCATTTTGCTCATTTAATGTGGCTACTAGAAATATTTAAAGTATGTCCGAAACTTGCATTGTCTTTCTGTTTGGTGGTGCTAATTTAAGTCACTGAAAGGTAGGGTTGGTATTTAGGGCTCCCTTTCCTTCCCAGTTTCGGCTTTGGGGTTTACTTATTCTGGAATCCAAGAGAAAAGGAGTTAGTTAGGCTGAGACAGCAGCCTCATTTTCTGCTTCGACTCTCCATAGGTGGGATGTGCACTCTAGGGGAGCAGGCTGTTGGGGTACACAGGACAGCTAAGAAGGCAGAGACAGGGAAGCAGCTTGTGGGTGAGCAAGAGCAAAGTCTCTAACTTGCTCATCTCTCTGCACTAATTAGTGGTAGTCTTTAATTTAGCTCCCTCTCAAGTAACTTCTTTTGCTGGCCTAGGGAAGCTTGTGTTGACTTCTGAAGTTATTTCCCAAAGGTCAGAGAGGAAATCTGTCCCCCCACCCCTTTTTTTTTTTGGTTTTCATTAAGTTGATAAAGAACCTTAAGAGCAGGAGAACGGTTTGATGGGTTTGTACTAGAGCCGGGCCATACTCTGAATGAAAATGTAAGTCAAGATGAATGAGGAACCTGGGCCTGAATATTGTCTTTGAAGACCCCACGGTGTTTTGAGCTGAGCCTCAGAAAGGTCGCAATGGCTTCAAGTGCACATGGAGCTCATGGAATTATAGAAGCCAGCCCACCTTGGCCAGGAGTTTTCACCACACTCTTCCAAAGTACGAGTGCTTAGCCCGGCACCTGACTCAGAGGAGGTGCTCAAAGTGGCTTAGTTTCATTTCCTTCTTTTAGACAGTTGCTGGGCCATTCTGGCAGGTTCTTGCCTCTTTGACACGAGACAGCCTTAACCGTCAGCACTCGTAGCAGTGGTTGTGAGTTCTCGCACTAGCGGGAGCTTGTTCCAAGTTCCCCCCTTCTTGTGTTGCCTTTGGCAAGTAACTTAACCTCATTAGTGCCCGCATTTTCTCCTCTGTGTTGCGGGGGAGGGGGATAATAATGGAATCCAGCACTTGGAGTTGCATGGAGGGTCAGATAAACTTCACTGGAAAGCACTTAGAACATTGCTGCCTAATTAACACTCAAGCATCAATTACAAATACGAATAGATTTGCCCCACCTCTTCATTCTTGCCCCTCAGCCACCTCAAAATAAACACTGCCAGAATGTTCCATGGTGCAGAATTTAATCTAGCTGAGGTAGAGTCAGTCTGAATTTCTCTTTGGAAGAATTTCCTGTAACAGAAAATCAAGAAATACTCTTGTTTCTACATTTAAAAAAAGAAAAATCCAAGTGTATTTTTCCTTCCCTTGCCATTGATATCAGGAACCTGTTAATGTTATATATAGGGAGAGAGAAGTGAAAAGTAGGGCCATTTGCCACTTACTGCTTGAGGGCAGCCTGACTGCAAGACGAGGGAGCCTCTGAGTTCACAGACACTAGTGGCAGGGGCATGCTTGCTGAGCCCTTGGTGGCGTCCCTCTGGTTTTATGTCTAGAGGGTTTCCTTCAGTTGCTCTCTTGGCCCTCTGGGTGCCTGGTCTTCTGTGCAG